>NC_060164.1:4827552-4839861 GCF_021292245.1 Micropterus dolomieu | reverse complement strand
ATATCCCCCCCCCCCCCCTTTTTTTTTTTTTTTTTTTTTTTTTTTTTTTTACATAGCCTATTTATACACTAAATGGATATTTTTTAAACTCTTTAGTTCAGTTTTTCCTCACATTTTTCATTAATATATCCCAGTTTGTAATTAAATAACCTCCATTTATCCCTAAGGGTTTTTTCCCTTTGCGGTTTCATTATCGCTTTATTAGAGCTAAATGAGCTTTAGATACATTTTATTGAGCTGGCTCTAAGTGATTTAACTACGCCATGCTGTCAACAGCGGAGACAACATGCAGTAAATCTGTTGTAAATAAAATAAAACAGTGTAACATTAGATAGCCTATATCCAAAGTCACATGAAGCGTTTCACGTCGAGAGGCAACTTTAACTTCAATAGAAAAACAATGGGCTAAATAGCGGTATTTACGTGCTATGAAACTATCCGATGGAGCTACATACTGTAGGTATCATATATAACGTTAACGTTACATAACTTACGTTTTTACAGTAAAATACCAATGAAAGCATTAACGTTAGCAAAAAGGCTGACTGTAACATTACCGTTGACAAGATGCGCTAACATGAAGCTTCAGGACAGCGTTAAAATGCCATGGCCTGTTTGACCCACAAACCATCCTCCGCTCAATTATGTAATTACTTAAAGGGCTATTTAATACTTACTTGAAAATAATTTGTAGCGGCACTTGAATCCGTGGACAGTTATGTTTTCTTAGTCGGCTGGCATCAATAACCAGCTTTTCAGGACCAAGTGGCTTGCCGTAGCCCCACTTGGACACGACAGCTCATTGTGATTGGCTCAAGTTATCGGAGAGTATACAACTGAGGCGAGAGAATTGCTGCACCAAGCGTCGATATTTAGTAAAATCTCGCTGGACAGATTACATTGTTACTTTTAGCCGCTCACAGAATTACATTATTAATGTACCCTTCCTGTTCCAATGTAATGTTTAAGGTTATAGTAAGATACAGCTCAATCTGTCTAGCAATATACAATCCTGAGACAAATTCCTCGCAAATAAAGCTGATTCTGATAACACTTAGACGTGTCTTTAAGTACGTAACAAATGCAAGCTTCCTGTTTCGTAGGGTGGCCGTACGCCGGGTGAAATCTAAGTTGCGGAGACTGTTGAGTAAATAGGTTATCACTGACACAAGCTAACGTTTAGGTTATTTTACTAAATCTTGTAATGTGTGCGAGCACTTTACATGCGACACTTTCCAGCGGACAAAGTGCACGGCGTGACCTATCTTGACAGAGAAAAAAGTCTTTGAGGTGACTCTTTGTTTACGTCGGCAGGGGGAGTGAAGCAGCCGCTCAGCTGGCGGAGTTTACTGAGAGGACAGGAGAAGCGTCGATTTGAGTCAAGCAAATGTCAAGTTTCCAGAGAGAAAATGACGCTGCTAAATCTCTGTTCAGGAGGCTTGAGGTTTTTTTTATGTCATAGCTGATAGCCTAGACTCTCAGTAAAACCCTTCAGTAGCCGTCAGTGACCCTCGTAATCCCCTGTATGCAGACCTTGTGCTGTTGTTGAGACAAATGTAAATTATTAATCAACTGCTGGTGGATTCATGTGAATTTTTTCCTTTTCCCCACAACTTTTCACCATTTAAGTGATGGTGTGACCTGAAAGAAAACTATTTTAGTTTCTTCTGCCTTGTGCATCCATGGGTTTATACAGGGCTGTGCTTGATAAAGTGGCAGGCTACATGTCAATAGCTGACAGATGTATCATTTTGTAACTGAGCCAGGAGGTTAGCCAGCGTCAGCCTGCCACTGCTGCTGAACCCAAATCAGGGGGCAAGCCAAGCAATTACAAATTGATTTTTTTCCTAGTGAACTCATTAATGGAATGAACACTGTTAAAAAGACGAAAACAGCACCTTATATGTATGCACACTGTCTCTTTTTGGTTGCAGACTTTGCTGCAGCAGAGTAGACCTGCAGCTTTCTTTTCTTTGCTGTAAGCCCTACCTGATCCAGTTAAAGTGTTAACGGGAAAGATTAAGGACATGGCTGTTTGGAGGAGGACACCCGTCCTTTTACTTCCAGCAACTACAGATCAAGCCCTCTCAAAATGCCACAGTAATTTCAATAATAAAACATTTACTGACAGGAGGCTGTAATGAATTGCCCAATGCTAGACAAGATTTTTAAAAATGCACAATAATAGGCATTGTATGCGCTGTAAAGAAACAAGTGAAAACAGTGTTTTAGACATAAATATATTAGTTCCTATAGTAACAATAACAACCTAACAATTAAAAATATTCCCACATGGAGGCTAATTAAATTTTTGCGCTCTGGTTTTTCAGTTTGCTGACCTTGTGCGCTTGTAGTGACCCCCCCCCCCCACACACACACACACACACACACATACACCCCACCCCTCCGCACTCAAAGATTGCACATTTCTGTCTCCCGATAGTGTGCAGTTACTCCCATCGTGTCCGGGGAGTACAGTCACCACCGGGACAGAGCCGCGATGACATCCCGGGTCTCCTTCACCCAAGCCCGACTGGAAGCGGAGCTGGAGCGCTACCGGGCCGAGTGCCAGTGGGACAAGATGCCGGCGATCATCGACCAGATGCAGGCTGCGCGGTTCCACGAGGACGGTGAGTTTTCTACACCTGGAGGATTTCAAGTTGAGGTATCTCCTGTCGCTTCCTGACAGGCTTTACTGCACACTGCAAAACATAAGCGTCCAAAAAAAAGTTCCATAATCAGGTTGAAACTGACAGGCTATAGGTCATAATCTATATTCTGCCAAAAGTTGTTTAAATTCCACGTCTTTTTAAGGAAGTTTCAGGAAGTTGTTTCCAGAGGAAGTGTCACTTATTTATAGGAACGGTCTTGATAAAAATGCATTGATATAATCGATTTGCACTTGGAACAACTTTGCAGCCTATAAACTCAGTAAGTGTTTGTTCAAGGATGGATATTTTTTGCAGTGCAAGTTGGACTTTGGACTCCCAACAACATATAGTGGGTTACTGAACATGAAAGGTTTCCTTAGCAAAATTCCACAAATGACAACAATAATGATAATAAGTAGCATACTTCTGCCCCAGTGGGTCATACCAGGGGTCAAATAGTGGATGCTGGATGGCTCCAACAACAAAATGTCACTCCCCGGAAGTTTGCAGTCGGGCCCATAGCTACACAGTGAAAGGGTTAGTACGTGATCAAAGGTATCTTATCAGGATATACAGTACCACCTGCTCTTGATCTTATGTAGAACACGATCAATGCCTGCTTTTACCCTTGAAATCATTCCACACTGTACATGTGCTTTAAAGAAATGCAAACACACTTATCATTATGTGCCTCAGAAAGCATTACTTTGGCAAATCGCTAATGCACCTGCTTCCACCTCTAACCTTAGCAGAGTAAATATGGGCTCAGCAGACTTGACTGCAAGTCTCTTATTATGGTGCCCATAACTGGCTGATAGAGCAGGCCCGCAGTTTCTCCCTGCCTGCACATGCACTCAAGTGTTAAATCAATGTGGTATTACTGTGTGCATGCATGGTTCACAATAGACGATCTGACAACGAATGGCCATGGAAGGCATGGTGCACCAGGAGAGTTAGTTTTAGACTAGAGATACAGGAACATCACGGCAGTTAAAGTAATAAGGAATTCAACATAGTAATAAAGTCCACCCTGCTGTAAAACTGTGAACAGCAGCCATTGGTGGTGTACTCTGCGTTCTTAGGTCTCTTGTTGTTTGGAGTATTTTACTTTGGAAAACTACATAATGTGAGAGTCTAATTTGATGTCAGGCAAACTCAAAGTGCAAGGACTGTTAACAAAAGCTGATACTGTGCACCACTATTCACCACAAATCTCACAGGGAGAAATCATAGTAGTGGCAAATACACCAATTCACAGCACATTACAACCACTTACTGTAGCTCCATGTAACTCCATAGGGATCCTTTAAATTAGATTATTTTTTTTTCAAATGCAAATAAATATGTGTTTTACATAAAATGTACAGCCTATTCCTGTCAGTGTTAAGGCTTCAAAACATCATTTTTTTAACCTTCATATTGGGAAAGTAACATTTGTAGAAAAAAAAAAGATTTTTGTTCTGTATGACCTCAGTATTTCAAGTATTTTCAAAATCCTGGCTGCAGTCCTGCACCAATTTCTCCCCCAGCAATTGCCTATAAACCAGAATTCAATAGTTTACATGTAGCATGTTTAGGTTTAAGGGCATTTAAAGGAGACAGTTGCTTATTTACACAGCCAGCAGTTACAGAGCCAGTCCAATATTCGCTCTCCTAATATTGGTCTCCACTAACTCCTGAGGGAGATATCTGTCCACAGTTTGCACTAGCTAGTTGCTAACTTTATCTGACTGTTGTTTGATGCTGGGCAGGTTGTGTACAGTCGGTTAAAAATATAATAAAGTTGTGGGCTGGAAAACCAATTAATGGAAACACACTTTTTAAAGTGATAATACTCTATGGGTTTATCACTATGAGCAACCCCTTTTATAAATAGCTACTTGATCTACTGCTGATATGAAAACAGTGATTTTTTTCTCAATTGGAAAGCTGTTGCTCCGCTTTCATTATTGCTTATCTACACACACACACACACACACACACACACACACACACACCAGTAAAACTGATCACTGATAGCAACAACTTCCCACCTGTTCTCTGGAGAGTTTAAATGTAATTCATGAAAATTAGGAAATTAGTAGTGGAAGAGGAGGTGGACAAAAGGAGATGAAATTACAGCAGTGAATTACAAAATGACTCCTGGAAAACAGAGACAGTCACAGATGAAATAATGTTTTAGTGTAAGTGAACTCAAGGGTAGATGTTATTACCTCTTGGTTAACACTGACTCTTTCCAAAGTCTAGCCTCCAACTTGTGTGAAATCATTAAATAGCTCTCTTCTGCGGTTATGGGTTGAGACAAGTCCTGCTGTTTATCCCTCACCTTCCCCTTATGGGCAGGTTTAGCTTTCGCTGTGCTGATAAAACTAACTGGCAAACATGTCAAGTGTATCAGGACATAAACACCATTCCCAGGGTTGGCGTCAGAACACACACTAACGGAATGAAACGGCTAAACAGGAAGGCTTTAATTGAGTGTGTTTCTGTGTACACAAAAACTGTGCTTTAATACTGGAGACTGAGGGCCCGCTCAGAACAGAGTTGGTTTATTTACTGTATGAGTAAACTTTAGTATCTTGATTCAGTGTAGGTGGATGTGGAGCGTGTATCGGATGATTATATTGTTAAAGCTATTTCAGGAAAGTATGAGGGGAAATGGAAACTGTAGCTTCTAAATAGACATTAGGTCTCTGGCATCTTTGAACTCCTCTCCCTGAGCTGGTGGGAAATGCTGTTTTTAATGGAGTGACTGAGGTTTGCTTTGGCTACAGAAATAAATGACATGTGACCTTGAGCTCAGGCTTATTCCAACGAACTCAGTTCACATTTGACTTTTTCAATCCCACCCCCAGATGACTACGGGGTGCTGCTGATGGCTGAGACGCTGCTGGAGGAGTGCCTGCAGGAAAATATTGACCTGTTACGGAGCTCCACACCTTTGATGGACAAGACCCAGCCCAAACTGTGCAGGGCCAAAGGCCACCTCAACACCATCCTCAGCAGGGGCCGTCTCACAGTCAGTCTAATCTGGGTTCCTTCAGGTCATCCTACAGTTGTAGATTCTTCTCTGCATAAAGCATATATTTGTTACTTAACCAAATAAAGGAAGTTCTGAACATATTATGGCACAGGAAGCCTTTCATATAAATCTCTTCCTTTGTGTTGCTTCAGTAATTTGCCAAACAATTTATTTTCACCTTTCCTTCAGCCCAGATACTTGAATGAGGCTCTGCTGCTGATGGCCAAAGTGCACTATGTGCAGGGTCGCTACAGGGACGCCCAGGGGATGTGTGCCAGGGTGGGACTGGAGGAGCTGACGCAGGATGACCAGCCAACTTACCACCTCCGCCTGCTGGCTGAGGCTTTTGTCATTAAAGGTACCTGACACCACCAGTTTTTTTTACAACTTGGGTTGGGTCAAATTTCTTGAGTAATAAAAACACTGGACCCAGGAGGAGTGAGTGATAAAATTATTACCTAAACTGTCAGTTGTAAACATTCATCACAGTTTAAAGACCCATTTCCTGGTTCAATTTGATCCACATCCGCAGTTTTCTTGTTACTGCTGATATTTCTACTGTAATTCTTTTATTATAGTCTAGCTAAACTGTTCACTTGTTACCGACCTGTCTCATTGTCCGACCACTTCTTGATCTGTGGCCAATGAAGCAGTCAGTATATATGGTCAAAACCAGGGTGTGAACTAGGGGGAGCCAGGTTGAGCTTAGCTCCCCTTAATAAGACATCAGCTCCCCTAAAAGCATGATTTGTGACATTTTGGGGGGTCTCTAAAATATTGACAGCATGCTTTATTGCCATGAATATATCTATATTTCTCTGTCATCATGGATCCATGCGTAAAATTAGGAGTGTCAGACTTCATCCAGCCAGAGGGAAGGATCATCGACCGTCCGCAGCGGCCGGTTGCTCCGCGATTTCCTGTCCCTGGTCCGTCCCACTCCCACGCTGATCGTTCCCTCTGGCTGGATGAATATTACGCATGATCCATGCACTACTGAAGCTGGGGGCTCTCCACAACTTTCTTCCCTCTCACAGAGAAAAGAAAGGTGAGATTGCAAACACAGCCGCAGCTGTTGTGTGAAGGGTAACTGTAGCAAAATGGCTACATATAATAATAATATGTAATAATAATAAAAATAATAATAATAATAGTTGTTATTATTATTATTAAGTAAGCTGAGGCAGCACTGAGGACTGGCATGTTTCCCTGAAAAACACCCGCCAAGACTGAACAGCTCCCTGCATACATTTCCTTGATGACCCCATTCTTAATCCTGCTGCTAGGAGTTATTACAGCACTAAATGATAATGACCTTGTACGGGGGTTGGAAGTGGAAGTGGTAGGGAGGGAACTGATGAAATCCAATCTGTGGGAATGAATGTAATGCAGCTGGAAAACATCAGCTTGATTGCACAGATAGTTATATCAGTAATCTCTTTGTGTATTTCTTTGAGTCGTAACCTCAGCTTGTGGATGACACTGATGATGTGAAAGGGGAAATGTGAAAATCGACCTCTGTGTTACCTCCTCAGCTTGCTCTCCCGAAGACACCAAAGTAATAATGTTGAAAATAGGATGGATTCAGAGTAAAGTAACAAAGCGTAAAGCCCTTCAGGGAACAGATTTACTGCAACTGGCAGATTTCTGTACAGATGCCGTTTTAAAAACCTGATGACTGTGTGTCATATGCCAAGGAAGCATTTACTGTTACTCACAGTCACACAAGCTGTCTGTCCAACAATGCTATTTCGTTATAGCATATTATTTTGGGGTCGCTTTAAAAATGTGCCTTTTCCAGTCGGATGCAATCTTAAATATTTTCTCTGTTTTGACACATTGAATTCCAGCGTTATTAAAGGTCAAAGGTCACATTCACAGAACATTACACTGTCCATAGTACTTACAGCGCTGGATAACCTTGTTACATCCATAATCATGTCATTACTCTCGCTGCTTCCTGATAATCGGACATGACCTCATGCTCATGAAACTGAAGAGAATTGCATTGCAGTAACTGTTTTTGATTTTGATTTCCTTTGATTGTTTTGATCAGGCACAGATCAGACCCTTTGGGGGTTGCATAGCTCCTTCCCATGTTTTTTTGTGTACATATTGCATATTGTTGTGGGAATGACGTCAGATGTGAATATTTTGATGGTGGTGTCTTGTCCTTTGGCAGCTGTCTGCTTATTTGATTTGGCCTGGCGTCTGTCCCGAAGCTGCTGCCCATCACAGCCCTCCAGCGGTCTAGAAATGTTCCTGCTCACACCGTTTATTTGTACCAATAAGTGCACTAACTGACATTAAACCTGGCATCTGGACCAGGACTGCCCTGCTCACTTCTTCCGCTGTATTCATGCATCAGCAGTGCATCCATCTGCACAGCACAAAAGGGAAAAGTACATAAAAGGAAATTCAGAACAAATGTAGGTGTCTCAAAAAAAAATACTGGGGCTTCCCTTTGATGATATAATAAGCCTTATCAAGCATCAAATAATTTGAAACTCAATCCACCACTGTGAAGGAGGCAGAATAGTGGATATCCAGAGATTAGCAATGCATGTCCTAGCTGCCAATAGTGCGAGATCAATATCAATTTTATCATGTGAACTCCAGGCTTGTTTGGTAGTAACTAACAAACAAATGAGGATTTAGA
Organism: Micropterus dolomieu; assembly: GCF_021292245.1. Taxonomy (NCBI): domain Eukaryota; kingdom Metazoa; phylum Chordata; class Actinopteri; order Centrarchiformes; family Centrarchidae; genus Micropterus; species Micropterus dolomieu. Next base: position 4,831,529 of record NC_060164.1, on the reverse strand, counting down.
AATCTGTCCGCACCGGGATAAAATATCAACAGCAGATTTCCAAAAATTAGGTTACAAGGTGAAAGGACCAAAACAAATACAAAAAAACTACCTCTTTGCTTCTTATGAAATAAAACAAACATTTCACACAACCGACATCTAATGCTTCTTCTCTGGGGTAGAACACGTCATATATGCAGTATCTGATGCAACAAAAAATAACTTAGGTAGCTAATTATGTGAACATTTATGAACTTTGAGAGGGAAATATATCCTGCCCTCCTTGCCAGTTTCTATTTGACAATCATGTTATTTAAGCCTAACATTACCCACTGATGTATTCGTAATAAACACCATACGTTTTGGAAATTTTCTTCCTGTCTTTCCCATTATTAAGAATAGAATTAAGTTTAGAAGAAGAAAACTGTTTTTCCTGAAGAAATACGTCCTTCCTCTCATTAGTTTTGATATTTTCACATAAGACACCTGATTAAGTCTTTTATTTTTCAGTCACCTAAAACACAGACATTTGCATTCACATACTAATTCACATACTTATTAATTAATTAATAACTAATTATGAACTCAGAATTACAATTTTTAGTTTGTAAATTATTGTACATATCATTTACTGTATATCATGTGTTCACTCCATTACCTGGGTAGCAGAGCAGGCAAACCATAATTCAGACTCATGCCCATGGTCTCTCCTTGTGTTTTAGGTCTTTCTCTGGACCACCAGACAGTTTCTGCAGTGTCTCGCATCCGTCTGTCAGAGAGGGAGGAGGAGAGTCTCTGCTGTTTCCTCAGGGCCTGTGACGCTGCTCTGTCCTACCTGCAGGAGCTCGACAAGGTGGATTTTTATACATGTCGAATATGCATGATATGTGTGCAGGTTTTCACGCTTATGTGTGTGTGTGAGTGAGTGTGTGTGAGTGTCTCCACTTACATATATTTCACGGCTAATGTTGCTGGTTACTTTTCAGATTAACATTTACTTATAAAACACACAATCAGTTTATGAACTATGCATTGTTACAGATAAATATAATAAAAAGAATATAGAGTAGTTGTAATGAGCTCCACCTTATTAACATGTGAGTACCGCTTATGTTAATGGATCAATAATAATTATCCAATGAAATACTAATAAGGTCCATTCTTCATAATGAGTACTTTTTCAACTTTGTTGCTCATGTATTATCAGACAGTAACAACACCTCACACCAAGACAGCCAAATCCAGCCTGCTTCCTCCACCTGTGGACATCGACCTGGGTTACTTCCTCCAGGCTGCATTACAGAGTGCTTACCTCTGTCTGCTACAGAGGGGGTGAGTCGACCAACCCTACATACACACAACACATACGTTTACACGGTGGCTGCCTTAGTTTGTGCTGTGCTTGCACTGTAAACAATTTGCCTGTTAAAAGTGATTTTAAAAAATATAATTTTGACATGAATCAAGAATTAAAAGATGACCACCTTTTAGCTTTAATACACCAAAGTGTACCAACGTCTACCAAGTATAAGTGCTTCTTTAATCTGGGACATCTTAAAGAAAATAAAAGATAAGCTCTTTTCAAATAGATCTGTGTTATGTAGTTGTAATGGAGGGAACCTTGTTTTTTTATTTATTAAATCTTGTTCTGTTTTAGAAAGTGAGGAGGAAGAGAAATCAAGGAATGGCTTTGTAGCATCACTTGACCTCAGTGCAGGAGAGGTGCATTTAAATGTGTGACCAGCAGGTGTCAGAGTTGCTCTTGGGCTCTTGAAGACAAGCAAGGTAGTGCTTGAGCAAGTGTTGGACTGTCACATACAATTTCCAGTTTATTGGTACACCAAGGTAGAACTAAAGCAGTCTGATACAGTAAACCCTCCCTTCATGGATGTTATTAATGTTTAGATCATTTATGTAAATAGGTGGTAGATGCAAATAACACTAGCAACTTCAGTCATTGTAGAACCACTGTATATTGTTTATATGGCAAGCTGTAAGACTGGGTATGAAGCAGTATGTAGTCAGAATATCACCAAGCCCTGTTATCATTCTGCACAGTCTGTCAGCTTCTTTTTCTGCATGTTTATTTTTTTCAGTGTTACCTTTACAAGCTATACATCGCACTGATATACGCCTACTGTGTGTGTGTGTGTGCGCGTTAGTCATCTTGCTCAGGGTGCTCACCAACTGCGTAGGGTGCTCAGGGTGATGGAGTCACGAGGGTCTCAAAGCTTCAGGAAGGTGAGGTGTCACATCACACATACACACACACACATACACACACACACACACACACACACACACACAGAGTTTGCATTGCTAGCTACCAAGCATTCATCATTCTATAGAGTATCAGCACATGCAGTGTAGAGCAGTAGCTGTATGCCAACATTTAAAGAAGTTAACCCAGCAGGCAGCTTAATGAAGCATTTTAGTAAAATCTACTCAAAATGTGATGAAAAAAAAAAAATACAGATGATGGATGGATGGGAAAATGTGTATAGCTTAAACTTTCTCAGCAACTTTCCTCAGTTAAAATTTCTGCAGCATGGTTAGTTATTTAGTAAGTAAGTAACATTTTCTTTATTGCTTATCATGTTGCTATCTATAACTTAATATGTAGTCTCATCTGCTTGCTCATCTACCCAATATTTGCAGTTTTCTTTTAATACATTGTGGTTTCCTCCTAGTCTGCAGCGAGGAAGCTAGCAGAGGTGTTGCTGAGCTCCGTGAGTGAGGACAGCTACTGGCCCCCGCTGGGCCCCCCGCCCATCGCCTGGCTCCACAGAGAGGGAGCTGCCGCTTCCAAAGACGCCATCTATCCCACTGTTAAACCACCGCAACGTTACAGCACTGACTGGTCTGTACTGCCTTTGTTTCATTTCTATGTCACTACCTTTTTTTGTGTTTGTGTTTCATTCTAGCTGTCTTAATCCTCTTTATTGTTATTAGTGCAATTATTGCTTTACTCAAGTACAGTATTTATTGTGCCCACAGCAGTAGCACAGTAGGTGTCATTTACCTTTGTCAACTTTGCACTTTTAGCCCATGTGAATTCAGTTTTCTCCACGATACTATCCGACCAATAACGCGGCAGTTGCCGCCATGTCTCTTTCTGCAAGTGTTTTTTGTGCTAAAGACCATGAGTCATCATCAGGGAGGCGTAAATCTGAGCCACAGCTTTACAAAGTAAAAGGACAACCTTTCACGTGGAAAGTCAGGTAACTTCCCTGTGAGTGCTCATGGGCTACCAGTTTACACTGGGTCGTTCAAGGTTAGGCATCCCACTGCACACGCAAATCATTGTACACATCTCTCCTCTTCTTATCAGTGTGGTGTAGAACTGTTCTCAAGAAGAAGAAGAAGAAGAAATCAAATACTGCACTGCTAGAATACCTGGGAATAGGCATAAGGCAATGAATACAGTTTTTCAATCATGGTCCAACAAATACCATATTTAGGTTGTTAAAGCAAATTCACGGGGTACCTACAAGTACAGTAATTGGACACAATAAGGACAGACCTTATAGCATATGTGAAATATAGCTTTGACAAAGAATATTGTGCACAATATTAAGAGAGAACACTGTAACAAAACAAAAGCTGAGGTTTAAGGTTTAAGACAGGGTTAAGCCTGTGCATTACATTAAATGTATGCTCAGCCAACCCACCCTGTATAAATAAAGGTTAAATAAGAAACTAAATGTTTAGACCGATAGAAAAAACTTGTTATATTAAGCTATAAATGGTAAAACACACAATAATTGTTACAATGGTTTTCTTATATTCTTACCTCTGCAGTAACCGGGAAAATAGAAATCTCAAAAGCTAAAACCAGTTACCTTAATTACCCTTTAATCACCTCTGTGGGGTCAAGCAACTTATCCCGCAGCTGCATTTTAAACTGTCTTTTCACAAGTTGAAACTGGAACACAGCATATCGTAACATAACAGCACAAGATAACAATGACATGATCTGACATATCATGATGTCTCAT
>NC_060164.1:4802119-4827452 GCF_021292245.1 Micropterus dolomieu | reverse complement strand
TGTATAGCTTAAACTTTCTCAGCAACTTTCCTCAGTTAAAATTTCTGCAGCATGGTTAGTTATTTAGTAAGTAAGTAACATTTTCTTTATTGCTTATCATGTTGCTATCTATAACTTAATATGTAGTCTCATCTGCTTGCTCATCTACCCAATATTTGCAGTTTTCTTTTAATACATTGTGGTTTCCTCCTAGTCTGCAGCGAGGAAGCTAGCAGAGGTGTTGCTGAGCTCCGTGAGTGAGGACAGCTACTGGCCCCCGCTGGGCCCCCCGCCCATCGCCTGGCTCCACAGAGAGGGAGCTGCCGCTTCCAAAGACGCCATCTATCCCACTGTTAAACCACCGCAACGTTACAGCACTGACTGGTCTGTACTGCCTTTGTTTCATTTCTATGTCACTACCTTTTTTTGTGTTTGTGTTTCATTCTAGCTGTCTTAATCCTCTTTATTGTTATTAGTGCAATTATTGCTTTACTCAAGTACAGTATTTATTGTGCCCACAGCAGTAGCACAGTAGGTGTCATTTACCTTTGTCAACTTTGCACTTTTAGCCCATGTGAATTCAGTTTTCTCCACGATACTATCCGACCAATAACGCGGCAGTTGCCGCCATGTCTCTTTCTGCAAGTGTTTTTTGTGCTAAAGACCATGAGTCATCATCAGGGAGGCGTAAATCTGAGCCACAGCTTTACAAAGTAAAAGGACAACCTTTCACGTGGAAAGTCAGGTAACTTCCCTGTGAGTGCTCATGGGCTACCAGTTTACACTGGGTCGTTCAAGGTTAGGCATCCCACTGCACACGCAAATCATTGTACACATCTCTCCTCTTCTTATCAGTGTGGTGTAGAACTGTTCTCAAGAAGAAGAAGAAGAAGAAATCAAATACTGCACTGCTAGAATACCTGGGAATAGGCATAAGGCAATGAATACAGTTTTTCAATCATGGTCCAACAAATACCATATTTAGGTTGTTAAAGCAAATTCACGGGGTACCTACAAGTACAGTAATTGGACACAATAAGGACAGACCTTATAGCATATGTGAAATATAGCTTTGACAAAGAATATTGTGCACAATATTAAGAGAGAACACTGTAACAAAACAAAAGCTGAGGTTTAAGGTTTAAGACAGGGTTAAGCCTGTGCATTACATTAAATGTATGCTCAGCCAACCCACCCTGTATAAATAAAGGTTAAATAAGAAACTAAATGTTTAGACCGATAGAAAAAACTTGTTATATTAAGCTATAAATGGTAAAACACACAATAATTGTTACAATGGTTTTCTTATATTCTTACCTCTGCAGTAACCGGGAAAATAGAAATCTCAAAAGCTAAAACCAGTTACCTTAATTACCCTTTAATCACCTCTGTGGGGTCAAGCAACTTATCCCGCAGCTGCATTTTAAACTGTCTTTTCACAAGTTGAAACTGGAACACAGCATATCGTAACATAACAGCACAAGATAACAATGACATGATCTGACATATCATGATGTCTCATGCCATAACTTAACAGCATAAAGGAGCATCACATGACATGACATACCATAACAATGCAACATAGCATAAAAGTAATAGGACAACATAAGACATATCATAACATAACATGACATTATAAACATAACAGAGCATAGCATAACATGACATGACATACCATAACAATGTAACATAGCAACGTGACAGCATAACATTAAATAAGATAACATGTCATGATAAACATGACAAGAGGATAACGACATGACATGACATAACAGCATAGCATAACATAACTTAAAGTGATATACTGTAACCTAACATGACATAATATTCAAAAGGGGTGAAAATCCATCACACACTCCTAAACAAACGGGTAATCTGCATCAGCACACTGAAGAATAACAAGATTTTGTTGCCTCGTTTCTGCACTTCCATCTTTGCAGGGGCCCTGCAAGCCATACTTAGTCACCACCACATGACTAATCCTGCCCACACTATCATAAGAGAAGATCTAAATCCATGTCTGAGATTAGAAGTAGAGGGGGAACAGGAGACTTCACCCTGAGGAATAGCTGTACTTCAGTATTGTTCATGGCTTTTGTCAGAAGTTATCGCTTTTCAAAAGGCCACGATGGTGTCTGGTCCTATAATAGGACACAGGGCTGACCAGAGAGGGAAGGGAAGCAAGGAAAGTGATGAATGAGAGGAATGGAAGAAATGAAGGGGCGTGTGTGTGTGTGTGTGTGTGTGTGTGTGTGTGTGTGTGTGTGTGAGAGAGACATCTGAGATGAGGGCTGTGTAGTGATACACCCAGGTTGGTCCGTGTTGTGTTACAGCACCACAATTGAGACTGAAACTGGACACTGCCTGCAATCTGGCAATCTACCTCTGGTCAAGCTGTGTGTGTGTGTGTGTGTGTGTGAGAGAGAGAGGGATAGACTTCCTGTTATACTACTGTACTATTTCCTGTTTTTCTGTGTCCTGGCAGTTGCTTTTGTCCTCAGGACGTGGTGGAGGAGGCTGTGTTGCTGCTGCTCATCACTGAGTCCATGGTGAGACACACACACACACACATACGCACACCCTACCTTCTCTAATACTCCCCTTACACACCACATTCTCAGCCTTTTTGCTTTCAAATCACATACAGGGAATAGGCAACTCCTTTAACAGAACCTTTCTACTATGACCATCAGTCTTTCCCTTCCTTAGTTTCCCTGCTTTTCCTCCCTTCTCATCCTCTTCCTCACTCAGCAACTCTGTTCGTCCAGGCCAGCGGCGAGGCGGTGATCAGTCGTCTGCCTGACCAGGCCGAAGCTCGCCAGGCCAGCCTGCAGGATGCCAACTCTGTCTACGACCTGCTTACCATTGGCATGGCCAGGAGGGGGCAGTACGCCATGCTTTCTGAGGTGTGATGACACACTCTTAAACAGAGACACACACTCTATGCTGGAGGTCTGAGGGGAGGAGAGCAAAAGAGTGAGAGATGAGATGTGTTAGTGAGAGCTTTGCCTTTCCCAAACTTTTTAATGAGTGTCCTTATCACTTTGAGCAAGGGGATTATGTGTCTTTTTCTCTCAGTCTCCCAGTCTTTTCCCATCTCTCAGCATCCCCCTTCACTCTGTCTGTCTTTTTCTGCTTCTTCCTCCCTTTTTCTTTCAGTATTTTGCTCCAAATTCCTTTTTTACAAGCTCTGTCACCCCCTCTAATGTCACCTCTACTCAGATGTGGGAAGTCGGGGTCATCTCAAATTAGGTTTGTCCACCTGTCTGACTGATTCATAGATAGCATCAGTCATCTTATAAGGAGGACCACACACACACTCATAGTCACTGAGGTAATTCCACCTAGACCAGTGGGATCAGTTTACTGATATATGAGGCCAGTATGGGCCATTTATTAAAAATTACACGTCAGCCAGTCAGTGCCATCCATCTCTGATGTGATGAATAAGATTCAGATTGGTTGATTACAGTTGCTGAGTAATTAATCAATCCATCAGTGTATGTATTAGTATTATATAAGTTTGATTTATGCCAATGCATACATTCTTACAAAGAGAAACGCTGGAGGCTTGTATGGAAAAAATTTGATGATTTGAAATTTTTGCAGAATAAAATTAGCTAATGGTGACAATGATGGAAGTAATGTCTTAAGTCCTGTAGAAAGCAGTAATACACAGTGTGGAAATATTCCATTAGGTCCTGCATTCAAAAAAATGTATTTGTTGAAAGTACATTTTATGACTACTTTTAGCTTCATGTATTATTATATATGTTAAGTTACTGGATTAATATTACTGGCACATTTATGTATAAGTAGCTGGTCGAGGTAGAGACAATTTTAGATACGCTGGCAGCATGGCTCCAGAGATGGCAGTGTCAGTCAGTCGGTCCACCACTTTGGTCCAGACTGTTCGATGGATTGCCATGAAACTTGGTACAGACATTCATGTTGCCCACTGAGTGAATCCTAATAACTTTAGTGATCCCCTAAATTTCATCAAGCGCCATCATGAGGGAAACATTTCTATTTATTGAATGCTTTGGATTCTGAAACAACTATCAGCAAAATAACAATTCCATCATCCACAGCTGTATTTTACGTATGGTAAAATGCTAAACATTGGCATGTTAGCATTTAAGTTAAATCACCATTGTGACAAGGTACAGCCTCACAGAGCTGCTAGTTGTAGACTCTTATTCTTGTTAACAACTTTGTATACTATTGGGTATATGTCTGTAAAAATGCATTATATTTACTTTGAATCTGCAAAGTAAGTAGTATAGTAGTAGTATAGCTGTCAAGTAAATGTGGAGTAAAAAGTACAAATTTTCCCTCTGAAATCTAGTGGAGTCGAAGTATACGTTGTTCTGTGTGCTGCATCCGGCATCCCAATTTGTCTGAATCCCAGTTCCGCCTCTGCATATTAACCAGTGGTTAAATTGGGGTTTGGTATGTGTGGGGGCCAAATTTAGCAGGGTTAACAAGGGTCAGCACCATTACGTATGTAGCAGCAGAAGCGAAAGTTGCTGTTTCATAATAGCAGACAAGTATTACCGTATTTTGTTTTTATTGATACTCTGCTTAGTTCTTTCATTGTATCATTTAAGAAATACCCACAGTCTAGTTCAGTAGTGCAATTAGCTGCATTGTCCACACTCAGTCAGTTAGCACATCAGGAACTCTTTGTCTGCATGTTAAATGGTCGGCGGCTTTTCTAATGAGTGCCCGTTATTCAATTAGAATATCACACAGACCTTTTTCCTGGTTTAGCTCACTTCTCTGCTTGACTGACAACATGTGACTGAGTGGCGCTCTGCGCCATCCTCTGCTCGTCTACACACATCAATCACATCATTATGTACTGAAACAGTGCTGAGTGGGTGGTGAGTGGTGACTGACATTTCAAACTCGAAAAACGTAGTCAAGAGGAGTGGCCATTCACTTTTGAAGCTATGTAAATGAGAAAAAAATGAGTGGATAAATTTAATGGCTGGCTTTCCTGACTTAAAAATTGGTCTCCTAATGGCTTAGTGTCAGTTTGGGCATGCATTTTCATGCATTTCACTTCTCTTTCTTGTTCGGCTCAGCCTGGCAGGAACCTGTACCTACACATCCCACTTATGTATAATCATCACTATTTTGCTAGATAACATATTTGTGTGTCTGCATTTCTCCTCACAGTGTCTGGAGCGAGCCATGAAGTTTTCATTCAACGAGTTCCACCTCTGGCACCAGCTGGGCCTGTCACTCATGGCGGCCGGGAAGGTGAGCTAATTTCTCCTTATATACCAGCAACAGACCCTCACACATGCCATGCCACACCCTAAGGAGACATCCATCTTCTGCCATACCTCTGTCCTGTATGCCGCGGTGCTCTTGACTCACCCTTATGTCCAGACGTGCAACAAAAAGCGTTCATAGATAAGTGTTCAGTCTGCTTGAAGAAGCAGATGGGTGGAATTCTACTCAATCTGGACAATTTAAATATTGCCAAGCAAATTACTTTAAAAAAAACAATCCATTTAAAGGGCATTCAACTACCTTATTAGTCTAAACCGTCTAGTATGTATTGTCCTTCGTGGACAACCCCCACCCCCATCTGCCTCTCAAAATTAAAAAGTTCAAATAATTTGCAAATACAGTACTATTGAATTAATTTGCAGATAAAATATGTTAAAAATTGTTGTAACAAAAAACTGGACATTTCCATGGGAGTCCTCCGAACGGGCTGTAATAGCTTACAATCTCTCTCCCTCGGTTACTGTATGTGTGTGTATGTGTGTGCGCTCGTGTGTGACAGAAAAATTGATCTGGGTTGCAGGATAAAGTGACACTGCAGATCAATGGAGAGCTCTAGAAATAGGCTGCTCCCTAGAAGGAGAAGGGGGCCGCCTCAGTGTCGTCAGATCCGCTTCTATTTAGGGCCAGCATGTGTGTGTGTGTGTGTGTGTGTGTGTGTGTGTGCATGTGCATGTGTGTGAGCGCATGTGCGCGTGGTCCATTAATGATTGGCCTACATGTATTAAGTGACTGTGTGTCTAAATGGGTCTATTAGGTCTGTGTAAGGACGGGTGATGTGTGTTTGATACACTCTCTCAGAAGTGATCCGTGTCATCTGTGGCTGCATGATGACTGGCTGCTGCGTGCAACTTGAATCACAATTTGTCAGTGACGTGTGTTTGTGCGTCTGTGTTCCAGGGGGTTGGTGCGGTGTCTGTATTTAAAGAGTGTGCCAGGATGAGACCAGACGACCCTTCATTGCCCCTATTGGCTGCTAAAGTCTGCATTGGTCAGCTGCACTGGGTGAATACACAGCAAACATTCACATACACTTACACACATTTTAGATGTATACAAATAAACATTACACGCACACACCTGGACTCAAATGCACACATGCAGCTGTGGTCCGGCCTGTGAGCCTGAGCCATGTAGCCTACAGACATTCTTTATGGTATTAGTGTTCTTGTTCTGCTCTACATTTCCCAGATACTTGTTGCTGTGATACCTTCTTTTGAATTATTTTGTAGCTGGAGCTGTTTTCCTTGCCTCTTGCGCCATGTGGTGGCTTTTGCTGCTCTTGCTACCATGTCTATTTAGAGAATAGATAGTTGATACAGAGTAGCAGATGTTTACATCCCCACAAAATTATTAAACAACTGCAACTCAAAATTAGGTTCATTTCTGCAATGTTTTGCTTTGTTCTTGGGGAATCTTGGACACTTCCACCTCTTCATCCCTCCCTATTCCCTATCTAAGAAAAAAGAAAAGAAAAATCCTGCTTTGCTTAAACTGCTCTCAACTCAAGTCATGTTCATTCATGAGATGATTACTGTAGTACAAAATGAGGATAAACTAAATTCTGTGACTATGATTCTTTGAAGGTTTTCCAATTCTTATCTAATATTTGCTCCTTTTTAGCATTTAGCTCAATTACCATCTTGCGGAGCTGCTAGGATGACTGTGAACTTGTTTCTTGTTAAATAATATTTGGCTAATTCAGATCAAAGTCAAAGTCAGTGCAGCTGCACCCTGTGATAAGGGGTCAAAAGTAGCCATTGCTTTGTATAAAGATATCATAAGAAGAGAGGAGAATGGATCCTATCTCATTGAGATATGACAAATCTGCATGTGAACGCAGTTTGACGTACAATCAGTTTGTAATCTATGCATGTTCATTTTCATTTAGTGAAACCTGCCCCCTCAGCTTCAGCAAATATCCATAAAATGATAAGCTGCAAGGTGAAGTTATGTCATAGAATTCTGTAAATGGACAGCAGCGTCATAGAATATTTAGTGTGTGTACATGGAAAGTCATAACACAGTCGCACTGTCGCTAATGTTTTGGGATTGACACTGGGGTCACTCAGGCAGATACACATCAACGTGAATCCCAACCAGCTTGCATGGTCCTGCTGTTCATGATCTGGGCAGGAGGGAGAAAGTCACATCAACAGTGGTATTTAGGGTGAAGGGAGAGAGAGAGAATGAGTGAGAGTGAGTTAGGCAGAGAGAGAGAGAGAAAGGGGTCAGAGATTAGAAAAGAGGAGCTCACAGGGGCGAATGGAGAGAGCACATCTGTCAGTGGCTGGAGATCATGGCAGGCCAGAGACACTAAGGAGCTTACAGCCTTAATCACAATGGGACACTATGGCCATAGTACAGTGGGGCATTACATAAATGGGCCACCATTATCCACTCTCAGCTCCACTGGACAATCAGACAGAACTATTATCTAGTCAGCAACATTTTTTTTGTGCTCATTGCATCTGCCCACTAGCCCACAGACCAGACCAAAACCTCACGTATATGGAACAGCAAAGGATCTTAGGGGCACGACCCTTTCCAAACCCACAACATCACCACAAATGGCACAATTGGGATCTGAAAGCTGCTTTTATAAATTCCTAAAGAGCAGTTTTGTAGATGCAAGGTTTTCACCCAACAACTGCAACTGTGTTCTTCTTTTCGTACCATTCAAAGGACAGAAAAAAGCCTAATCCTCCTAAGTTGTGCATGGAAGTGTTTAAATGACTGGCTATTCTGTACAGGCTTTGAACTCACACGGACTGGATTCAGAGAAAGAGGCACAGAGAGAGAGAAGAGAGAGAGAGAGCAGAGGAGGAGGATGAAGGGGAGAAGAGGAGGATGGTGTCAGAGCAGTTGGCTTGCTGTTGAGCTGGCGTGCTGTCAAAGGCATTACCCCCCCTTCGCCCACCTACCCACCTGCCTGCCCACCACCAGCCAAACCTCACACACAGTGACATACTTTTTCCTCGGCTCAGAGCACCTCGGCTCGGCTCAGCCACACACCGCCTGCAGTCTACTGCTGAGTGTGTGGGCGAGCGTGTGTGTGGATGTGTGTCCTTCTCCAAGCTCTGCGTTGTCCTTCAACTGAATCTACTCAGACTGTCCTCACACTAAACTCACAGCAGGCCACGCCATCGATACTTCATTTCCTGCTGCACCTCAGCCACATATACGTGCTACAAAGTTTGTACGAGAGGATGTTGCAGGTCCTTCTTACATCGCATATCTCACAATGCTCCGAAGAGATTTGTTTGTTTTATATTATACTATCCTTCAGAGGCTAATTGAGTGTATGTTTATATGTTTACATGTTTATATATGTGTGTGTGTGCTTCCAGTTTGATGAGGCTGAGGCTCTGTCGCAGAGTGTGGTGTCTATGGGGGAAGAAGCTGGAGAATTTCTACCAAGGGCCTACCTGGCTCTGGGACTGTGCTGCAGTTTACAGGCCTCTGATGGTAAGGACACACAAACCAACAAATAGACAAATATGCTGAGAATATCCCCTCCAGGCAAACGACAGCATACCTCATTTGTATAAATGCTTATAATTACATAAATTAACCAGCCCTTAAGGGAATCGTTCGACACTTTTTGGAAATACGTTTATTTCCTTTCTGAGAGCTTTTTCCCCCTGCTTTCACTCTTTATGCTAAGCTAAGCTAACTGTCTTTCTGGCAATAGCTTCATATTTAACAAACAGAGAATGATGGTATCAATATTCCCATCTCTCTCTCAGCAAGAACACAAATAAGGATAATTCCCAAAATGTCAAACTATTCCTTTTTAATTTAGTGAAATTTGTGAGGACTTGGACATTTTCTATTCTATTCAATTCAATTCAGCTCAGTTAAATTCAGTTCAATTCAATGGGGCTTTATTGGCATGGGAAACAGATGTTTACATTGCCAAAGTAAGTGTGTAAAGTAATTAAAAATGTGTATTTGAACAGAAGAATTGCACTATTGTATAAGATATACTTTTACTGCTATAATATAACAACACTAAAACTGTGCCATGTAAACTTTTGGTTATTTCTGTCTCTCCAGCTACTCTGAAAGCTGGTCGTAATAAATTCAACAGAAAAGCACTACAAGCTTTGAGCAAGTAGGTTCCAGTTCTTCCATTCTACATAACATACTGTACACTGTTTATCAGTTGCTGTCCTTTTGCTCATATCATACATACATAGTATAAGTAGCATATTTTTAGCCATGCAAGCAAACCATTGAATTGTTGCATCGAATGCTATTAAATATGGATCCAGACCCTCTCAGGTAAAAAAAAAATGTGTTTAATGCTTTGCCCTCAACCTCAACTGTACTTTGTGTTAATGCCAATTGCTACCATGCTAGCATGCTAAACTAAGATGGTTAATTGCATGTTAGCATGGAATATGCATAAGCATGTTAGCACTGTTGTTGTGTTAGCATGCGGATGTAAGCATTTAGAGGGCTGCACAGTCGTCCACATTAGCCTGTGGACCTGTTGTCGTTATTGGACTTTGTTAAACATGTGGCAATAAAAAAAATATGGTAAAACCTTCTCTAACATAATATGAACCATGAGGGCTGTCTCTCTCTCCTCCGCAGGGCTCATTCATTAGACCCCCAGGACTCACAAATTGCTATGTATCTGGCTCTGCAGCTGGCACTTGTACGCCAGGTATAAGCAAACAAATGGGGAAGATTTTGTATGTTTTGTTAATCACAGCCATTAATTACAAGAAAATGTTGCAGATTGTGAGTTATACCTGTGAATGGGTGTTGTGTCTGGCAGGTATCAGCAGCCATAGAGCCCCTGCAGGCAGCTTTGTCTCTCCGTGGGGACGACTTACACTCCCTCCACCTGCTGACCCTGCTGCTGAGTGCCCAGAAACACCACCGTCATGCTGTGGACACCCTGGGCCTGGCCCTCAGCCAGCACCCCAGCAACTTCAAGTAAAACCCACTATACCATCCCACTCATACAGGCAACAGAACGACTTGGTAGCTGTACGGATGGACTTTGTATGGGTTTTTTTATGTGTGAGTGTGTGTGTGTGTCTCTGTAGGAAAAGCTTCAGAGAGTGGTGCAGTGAGGCCCTCTCCTAACTCTAGTCCTCTCCGTAGGGATAAGGTGTCGTAGCTCCACTGGGTTGGAGGCCAAGCACACACAAACACACACACTCACGCACACACTTGACGCCTTATTTAGACGTGCCAGAGTAGAGGCCTGCATTGCGGTACCCATGCCCCTCACGCACCCTTACCCTTTTAACACTGCAGCTCTAAACCGAGCCCTACTGCTGCTTTCCTGACAGAACTGAGGCTTCTGACACATAAACCCACCTGTCTGCTACACTAAACAGGTTAAAACCTGACTTGGACAGTTGATTGTAATCTTTTTGGGGAAGGATCCATTGATTTGCTTTGGGACACTTTGAAAGGACACGTTGCAGGTATTGAACCTGTGACCTTTTAGTTATGGGTTGGCATCTCCTTACCTTGCATTCACTATTTCACCAACATTTTCACCTTTGTTGTCATACCTGACCAAGGTTTAATATGCACATACATGGTGTAGATTATTGCATAACATGCTGTAATATTTCATTATCTTGTCTTTGTATTTAATTTCATAACAAATAATTACAAAGACTTCAGTTTTTTCCCCCCAAAATTGTATTCTTGTCTAGGTTGAAAAGACTAAGTAAAGCCATATGTCTCTAAATGTTTTGAGAAGAATCCAGCTAAAATGAAATAGTTTAAGGCCGGTTATGCACAAGTATAGGCCCAAAAAATGGTCTAAGATGCTCCCATTGTCTCATAGGAAAGATCCCAGTCTGTCATCCTGAACAAACACATTAAAAACATATTACTTTGCTGTGGAGGATGTTCCATCTAATCATAGATGGATAACATTAACTATCCAGGCCAGTTATTTCACGCTAACCATAATATGGAAGCATGTTGCGTCATCTTTTTGATGTGTTTTCTCTCCATTTCAAAGCCCAGTACAGCACTTCATTATACAGCCATTTGGGGTCAGTGTTGGCCTCCACGGCCCCAGCACAGACAGATGGGATACATCCATACATCAGGAGTGAGAGGAAGAGAGAGGAAATGCAGAAAAACAAGAAAATTGATGAAATAACGAAGAGCAGGAAGAATGTAAAAGAGAGCCCGACAGGAAGAAGAAAACACAGAGGCAGAGTGGGTGGACGTAGGAAAAGACGGCTTTATAATTACACAAGCTGTACTGATCAGTACTGTATGTACAATAGAAAGATGAAATCTGTTCTCTTTCTTTCACACAGTCGCACACACATCCTCCGTAGAGACACTTGACTGCTTTGACCCATTTAAGAGCTCTTTTCCGGGCTTAGCCAATCACATCGCTTTCTGCGCCAGGAATCCCCATCGCCCCGGTAACCATGAGGTCATATGGGTGGACCAGGCAGCATCAGTTGTTGTTCCTAAACTGTTGTTATGGAGCAGTAGAGAGACATTGAGTCAGAGAGAGAGAGAGAGAGAGAGAGAGAGAGAGATACAAATCTATGCACCAGTAGTTTACTTAATGGAACAGCTGAGTTCAAATTAATTTTTACTGAATGTCCATGAACCCCTAAGATACCCCCAAGATTTAGTGATCTATGTTTCTGATAATACTTTTACTGGTTTGGCAACACAGTCTGTCATGCCAATGCATATTTGAACTGTGCCAACCTGAAGCTGAAGAGAGACAGACAGTAGAGTTCTGCACAGGCCTGAAGTGTTAGCCCTAACCTGACCTGGCCCAATTCATTTAGGCCCAACTGGCCTGGGACCGGCAGCTAACAACATTTTTCATCCCTCAATCTCTCTCTCAGAGTAAGAGTCCTCGTTTTAGCAGCGTAACTATGGTCTAGGCTGCTGCTTTATCGATCTGTCCAGAATGACTGAGAAACTAACTGGGAAACATCATATAGTATAGTATGTATTCAGGAAATGTAATCAGGGATGTCACAGCTCTCACCAAGCATTCATTGGCCGGCATCTCTCCCCACTGATAATTTGCTAGTATACTCTAAACTCAATCATAAAAGAGCCAGCTGTTTCCCTTAGGAATTGATAGATATCCAAACAGAGCAAAAACGCAGGTGACAAGAGGCACAAATCTAAGTTAATGGTAATGTTGCTCTGTGCGTGCTGTTTGTGTAAATGGGCAACACATTAGCCATTAGCAATTAATGCAGCTTTCATAAACCCTGAACCCTAACTTACATTTACAAAAGTATAGAATAAAACAGTGGCGTGATTGTCTCCGAAAGACACCTGTGCTTCCATGCAGGCGGAGAAGAATGTTCCAAGTGAGAGAAGGACACATCAGTAAGCCTTGCAAACAATGCATCATTGAAACTGTGAACCAGTGAAGGTAGTACTTGATCGTAACATTTACTAATCAACAGTATTTTAGCCCGTAGCCCAACCCAAACCTGCAACATGCACATTGGAAATTAATCCAGAATATCTTAATACCCATGGGACCTGTCAGGCTGAGGCCGAGCTGCAGACCTCAGAGTCAGCGAAGAGAGATCGAGGCAGAGCGATAGATGGGGGGGGGGGAGATGGGGGAGTGATAGGAGGTGTTTTCTCAGTAACAAGCTCATTGAACATCGTTTGCTTTGGATGTGTGAGCGAGCATCAGTAATCAAACCTTGTACTGTGCATGGTGCTGGGCATGCCGCATGTCTGCGTACTTGCGTTGTGTTGTGGGGGTGGGGATATATGGGTATACATATGTACAAGATCGTAATCTGGCACATGCATGTTTGTGTGTCAGCGTGCATCGGTGTGTGTGTGTGTCCATGCATGTGTGTGATTCTTGTTAGCCATTGCCTCTCTGCACCACAGCAAACTGTCAGCTTGCTGTAGCACACTGAATTCCTCCTTCCTTCTTTCTCCCACATCCTCTACCCCCGGCTTCTGTCATTCTCTCTGTTTCTCCTTCTCCATCTCGTCCTCTCTCTCTCTCGCTCCCTCTCTCTTTCTCACCCTCTCTTTCTCTCCTTGCCTCTCATCTTTTTTATCTCTCCGTCTCAGTTTCTCCCTTTTCTTTGAAATTTTAATCACCCAGTAAACAGGCATGCATTTCAATGTGAAATGTGATTCTGCTACAGATTGATAGAGCTGAGGCAAGAGAGGGAGAGAGGGGAAGGGTTGTGTTTGTGTGTGTAAGAGAGAGAGAGAGAGGGTGATCGTGGTCCCGCAGTTTGTACTAAAGAGAATGATTAATCCCGGTCTTTGATTCTGCATTCATCTAGCGGGATGTTGCAGCATGAACAAGTGTGTTTGTGCATGTGTGTGCATCTGTACAAGCGTGTGTATTAGCATACACATGCATGCCTGGCTTATGCTGTGCTACACAAAGCAAGCATGTCTGCACAGGCTTTTCGTGCATTAATCTCGTGTGTACTGTATATATATTCCTTCATATATATGTATATATACTCGAGTATGATGTGGGTCTGCATGTGCCCATGTGCCTGGAGAGAATACACACTCTGATCTGTGGGAGTGCAGAATGAGTAATACTGTAGATGTACCACTTTTCCAAGGGAACATTATTAGCTATTTTTATATGGAGTTTACGCCGGCACTCACCACTCTTAGCTGGCCACTGCGTTTACACTGTGCTACACTGCTCGTTGCCATCAGTCATCAAACACTACGCTCTACACACACCAGGCTCAGTCCCAGGAGGCTGGAAATGACATCCTTTGTAATCTGATGTGTAATTTTGAGTGCTGTAATCTTGTTGAAATCTATCTTTTCTGGAGCTGCGTGGGAAACACTGGCTGTGATCGAGGGGTGAATAGTGAGGTGAAAATTTCTCTATCCTCAGATAACTTAGATCAGTTTGATATTACTTTCTATGGTGTGCACAGTGAAATCATTTTGTAAAGCAATGTTTTGACCTGCAAGGCCCTCATCAGGCAAATGGCCATGTGAACCGGATATATGCAGATAAGAAATACTTCACTTACAAATAAAAAAAATAGGAGATCATATGATAAAGACCCATTATCCAAGACAATGTGCTATTCACATAAAAAAAAAAACAATGTGCTAAAGAAAGGACTGAAGAAAAGACAAATTTAGTCTGAAATCAATAAATATTTTTGGGGAGCTTGCACATTTCAGTGTGCAGACAGCCTCTTCTTTTCCTGTGTTAATGTTAACAGTGTGAAACGTCAACAGCAAGCGCTTAACACGGATGGAAAGAAAACGATTGGAATTAGTTTGTGAATGAGACCAGTATTAGTGTTGAACAGACACAAATACATAAATTTTTTGAGGCCGTACCATTACCTGGATACCAGCTTTTATTTGAGAATTTGCAGTAAACTCAGTTAAGGCGGTTCTTCGTGTTGTACATCCAGGGTACACAATAAGAAAGTCAGTTCTTTGTGCGCATGATACACACCCGCATACAAACACCGTGTCACATTTCAACACTCAGATGGGTTTACACCATCACAATGCTTCTAAATGCTTTGCCACACTGGTAATGGAGAGCCTAGAGACACACACAATCACACACACTCTGGTGGACCCCTACTGGCAGACGTATCCTTAACACAACGTCCCTCAGCAGCACTTGTCATCCGCACGTCACAAAATCCAATCCCCTCCAAGTGGGAGACTTGTTCTTTTCCAGCATCCCTCCATCTTCTACTCACACCCTCGGCACACACACCCACACCCTTCCCCCAGTCGTCCACCAACCCGTAGGTTGGTAGCGAGGAGCATTTCATCGAGAGTTTTCTCCCCTGTCATAAGCTTGTCTCGCTCTCCTATTGATCCGGCTTTTCTCCTTCCCTCATTCTCTCTATTTGCACCCCACCACCCCACCCCTGACAGGAGAGTACAGAATAACTAGAGGAGCCTTCAACAAGCGAGAGGCAGTGGACAGCTAGGCAGGCAGGGGTCTGATGCGGAGAACACCATAGTCTCTCTGGGTCTCTCTCTCTCTTTCTCCTTACATTCATGGATGAGTGATGCCCATGACAGACTGCATCCTCTGAGAGCCCCTTTTGGCAATTACTACAAATGCACACACACACACACACACACACACACACACACACACACACGGCACACACGTTCACGTCAGAGACTCCCACATCACTTAACTGGTTGTCTTCAACTAAAAGGGACGAGCGGAAACGGAAACACTCTATGGCCTCTACTTCATCAACCTCTGAACATACCACAACACACACACACACACACACACACACACAGACACGCACTCTTAGAGCTTGTTGTTGATGACTATCGTTACCCCCTCTCTGCTTCTATTGATCCATGTGTGCCTCAGTCCGCCTGCATCACTGAGATGTTGATGAGTCCTAAGCACTTACCCAGCTACTGCAGAAGCTCAAACACTTGGGCTGTGTCCATAAATGCCTATTTATATGCTTGTTGATTTTTAGAACCCAATATGCAACAGTCAGCTACATGAGATAATATCTAGTATAGCTAGTTTGAAGATTTAAAGGCATTTCAAGCATCGAAGGCTCCAGTTCACTGTAAATCTACGATTTTCTTTTCCTCGAATATCATGTTGTGTGTTCATACTGTAGCTTATGTGATCAGTGACAATAAGAACAAGTTTGACTTGGCTTGGGTCCAATTCCTTCAGGCTAATTTACTCAGTTTACAGTTTAATTTCCGTACGGGTACAAAAACAGCAGATACTCTTTATAGGCAGCATTAAGATTAAACAAAGATAATTAATGCGTGTTTGTTTTTTGGTCCAGTCTGCTGTTCACAAAGGTAAAGCTTGAAGAGGCCCTCTTTGGCCCGGCTGCAGCCCTGCAGACCTGTGAAGAGATGCTGCAACGCTGGCAAAGCCGCTATGATGTCAGCCGCTCCAGGTGTGCGCATGTGAGATGTGTTTGTTGTTTGTGCTCCTTTGCTTTCCATCTACAGGAATCTTTTCTACAGAAAAGCTACACAGACCAGTTAGCATGCTTAGAAACTTTTTTAATTTTGGCCATAATTGTATAACCTGGATAACAGTAATACACCATAATACACCACATTTATTTGGATTTAATTTAATGTGGACTACTTTGTCACAGAACAGTTAGGCAGCAGCGTACTGAACCTTAATTTATCTCAGATTCCTACACATTAGAATTAAGAAATAATTGCTGTCATCTCTAGAGCAGTCAAAGTAACTTTGAGTCACCAATAATAAGCTAATCTTTGCTCACAAACAGTAGCCTGAGCTATTTAATTAAGCAAGCTAGCTGTCTAGCTTTTAAGATAATGGTAAGTATAAACAATATAAAAAAATGACGTCATTCAGCTAGCATTTGCAACAGTGTCATTTATAATTTCTCTGATAAGATGACCTGTTTAAAGGTTGAAAATGTATGTTTGTATACTGTTTTGTGATTATTATTTTTTAGCTCCTGCCTTCCTGGCTCCACCCGGACAGAATATTTTAAAAATGTGATGTGGGAGTGGGGGCTAGATAGGGGCAAACTGTTGGGGCAATGTAGTATGTGACACGCGGGGGCAGGTGGGAGACAGAGACAGGCTGACATATTGACCGTGACTACTGAGCAGACAGTTTTAGCGTCTCTCAGGGCACATTTGCCACAGAAGGATCATACGAGGTGGAGGGCCTATCATCCCTCCACCACAGGCGTAGTTTGAACTTTAAGGTCAGAAGTTCACAAAATAAAATCTAGAGGGAATGTAATGTGTACAACAGAGGCTTAGTTTACATGAAAATGAATAATCAGGATACCAGCAGGTGCATTTTTATATCCCAACTAATATGTCCAATGGAATTGGGGGAATTACCATCGAAATCGAACTGCTGAACAGAACCTGTTACAGATCCCAGCTGTTAGTGTTACTCCAGAAATAAGCCTCATTGCGGGCTCATTGGTAGACCTATCCCAACCAAGCCATTGGTTCCAGGTGTCTGGCAGGGTGATGGCCGACAGGAGCAGGTGCAGCTTCAGCGCTGTTGTTGCAACGAAGACGCAGCCATTAATGTTAGCATTAGCAACTGCAGTGGTATTCTTACCACAGCGCTGGACTCAGCCTCTGCACTGGCAGTCTCTTCTCTGGGCCTAGCTGGCAAAAAATGAAACAATAATTACCTTTGGATTTAATTTAAGGTTCCAGTTTTAAGTCACAGAACAGTGAGGCAACAACGTACAACAACGTAGAACTTGATCGGGTCTCCTTTTCACATTCACAGATGGACCAATATTGAACCAAGTTAGAGAATGGCTTTGAGGATAGAAGCCTTTTCAAATTACATGGCCATTGATAAAGTAATCCTACAAACATGTTAATAACTTCAAAGAATAGTTTGATGTGAATGGCTCATAGCACATTATAATTATAGGGTCAGTATATGTAATGTATATCTGTGCTTGCACTTGTGAGTGTGTTTGTTCATTATGTTTGCACTCTACTGTTGGTGCGTGATTGTGTGTTGCAGTGAGACAGATGACAGCAGCAGTATACCAATGGCTGAGAGGACAGAGGTCAGCCCCGGAGCCAGGAAACCCTCCATCCACCTCGCCCTGCCTGACTTCCAGGACACCTCCACTGGTCTGCTCTCTCGCTGGTTAAAGTCTTTCTAATAAGGGAATGCCACTGTGCATATTTGGACTGCAGCATGCAGAATTTATTAAGTTAAACACATCCTCAATTTTCTCTGGTGTTGGGTAAATACCAGTGAGAAAGGTGAATGTGTAGGTCAGTCCAAATCCCCCCGCATTTGACCTATTATGGATTAAAACTGTTTACCAGTCTGCAACCCAGTTTGGGGGAGCAGATGTGCTGTTTAAATATCAATGATCTGACTCACCTCCACTCCTGTGTTTCTAGCAGGATCAGGGGTCTGTTCACAGGATATCTATTGACGTTCTGAAATTGAACAGAGAATGAGTGTTTGTTTTTGTCACTGTAGCTCTTTGTACTATTTTATGATGGTAAATGAACAAAGTATCTGTTTCATGATTAGCCTTGTCATATTTGAGGGGTTTTGAATTCACTCTTAATGTTTTTACTGTATATTTGGGACAAAATATTGTTTATTTTCTTTTTTCTTTAAGTTCATCTTTACATATTAAAGTATTCATTATTTTAAAGTCAATAATCACTTTGCAGGCAAGGATTTAGTTTCCTACTTTCCCTTAGAAAGGTACAATCGTTTTTGGTATTTATTATCCCTTCACAGGTTCGCTGAGTCCTTCGTCAGTTGCAGCGTCTCGTCTGGAAGCGGCGCTCTCTGAGGTGTCTGACATCAGCTCCACCCGTCGTCAAGGACCCGCCTACATCTGGACCACCCTGGAACGCATTTGGCTGCAGGCTGGTATGACGAATGCACGCACAACTATAACACAAGTTTTCAAACCTTGAGGTTGGAATCTCTTGGACAATTAGATTTTATATTCCTGTTAATATTCTGTTAACAGAGAATGTCTTTTCACTCTTGCTAGCGGTACAGGTCAGCCTATTACCATGTATCACAGTGCTACTTTGCTACATGTAAGTTCATTCAGTGGCCACTAGTAATAGTATACTAATCTGCTCATGAGCTTCACGCAAAGTGCTGGAAACTCATGGAAACTTCCACTGGATTGTTACAGTAATATTTTCATCAGCTTGAGGTTTAAGTAATCCATGCTCATTGCATGATTGCATTTAGCTGAAGTGATATGTTAGCTCCCTCCCTTTTCAGAAACTAACATTATTTGTATATCTTTCACCGGAGGCTCAGCAATGTCAACACAGCTAAATGTTTTCAAATTGGTAACCTCTTCTCGGCTCCGTACCTTTCATACAGTACTCGCGGAAAATAAGGCAGTGTGAAAGCGTTTATTGACAACAGACCCATGGGCTGAATCAGTCCAGAGTTGAATAGTTAGTATCATTTATTCAAGTTCATTCTGATAAGTTAGTCTTGTTCTTGTTATGTTCTTAACACAACACTGTCATCTGAGACAATCTCTGAGACCCACCTTCAAATTTATTATTGGCAAGCAAGGAACCTTACAGCTGGGTTGTGGAGGGTGAGCAAAATAGTACATAGCTGCTAGTCAATATCATACCTGTCATTCTGTGGGAAACACTGCACAGGATACTAATATGGATTGCTTTAGCTTCTGAAGTAATGTAGAAAGCCATACAACTGTAGTATTTTGCACTAGATTACGTTAGCAGCCGCTCAGCATTATCTGGCAAGTTAACATTATCTAATTTAAGCCAACTAAAGCACAAAATCACAATGTATTTCACATGCTTTGCAGTAATGTTAGTTTAACGGTCCAATAGGATGAATGCCAGCTCTGTGTCAGTTTTGTCAGTTTCAAAACAAAGCGGAGGTCTCTCCGTGATTCAAGCCTTTCAGATATTGACTGTGTTTTCACCCAACATCGATCTGATTCATTTTGCCTGAAAGGCTCCAGCAATAGCCAATAAAACTTTTTATCACATTACAATTTTATGATTGCTTTTATATTGCAGCATATCTGCTACGTAACATAAGGAAGTTACAAACTAAATTTCACTTGACAACCTGTTGTAATGTGACAAATAAACCTACCCTTGTACCTTGTACCCTTGAGTCTTGCAGACTCCTCCATCTCGTTAACTGCCGTGTTGTTGCTGTGTGTACGGTGCAGATGCAGCAGGCGAGAGGCTCGGGAGCATGCATGCAGTCACAGCCAATGGATTTCGGAAAATCCGACCTTAAGTCTTTACGGGAGTCGGCTACAGGTTACAACTACTTACCACAGAGGCAATAAAAAAGTGATTAATTTCCTTTAAAAAACTACATATAACCCCTTTAATGTAAGCTAAAATATATGGTATAATATATGGTAGGAGGCTACCCCCTTTAGACCATCTGACACAGAGCCCTTCTGGGACTGTACTGGACGAGCGCACTGCTCTTCATCAGAGGTGGAAAACCAAAACTGAAAACACTTGTGATCAAAAATAAAGGTCAACACAAATCCACACAAATGTAAACTTCAGCACCTCTGTTAAAGTGCAGCTCAGTCACTTCAGAGGGAACCATCCTGGAGCAAAGAGACAGTCAAACAGAGCAAAAGTGTCTGAGCAAGGGTGGCAGAGACAGCAAAGAGAGCGACAGGTGTCTGTGTCGTGGTCAGCTGTCTCATGTTATTCTCTTACTACTTTGTGGCGGACTGTTAACCGTTTGGGTAGCAAATAGCTTACACTGGCTAGATGTTCACTGAAAAACATTTATATTTAAATGTTTTGATTAAGCTACAATTAAGTAGTAAGGGACAATTCAGTAGGCTTAGTCACGGATAAGCCCTGAAGCTGTGTGCAATGCTCTCTCATTCTCTAAATGCAGGCAGGCTAAGTAACGGTGGGGGGTCATTTGCAAGTAGCCTCCGTTCTTTGAAGACCTTGCAAAACAGGTTGCGTCATAATGAATATTGAATATTAATATGGAAAATATTTTTGTTGTTGTTGAGTAACGTTTGGGGCTACAGTCAAAACATTAGGGGCTAAAGCCCTGGAAAAATGTCATCTCGTCAGCTAGAGAGGAAACATGCAGACATCAGCTTTTGGTTAAGCATATTGTTATGATGTACAATATATCCCGACAATTAATGCCTCAGTAGAGATGGAAATCTTAACACTCACGGGAATGATCTCATCAGATAAATTAGATTAAACTAGAATAAAATTTGAATATCTGATGCCAACTTTTTAATGAAAATCTTCTCCACACAGATGTGTGGTGTACAGCCTGTCTGAGGTGCTTTCACACCTGTAGTTTGGTTCATTTGGTCCTGACCAAGTGAAAAAAATTATACTCTGTTGCATTTTAGTTCTGGTCCGGTTCATGTTCACACTGCAGTTTTACAAATGAACCAAGAGAGGTAACCAAGATGTTACACAGACTTAGAGGTAACTTGTTGATTGGACAGTTTTGGCGATTGTCATCCTGCATCATCAGGACTGACGTGGGGAAATCAAACTCTGGTGACTGACAGTTTATGCAGAACTTTAATGCTTCTGATATGTTAGACCACAGATCGACCGCATAGCCTATTATGAATAATGTAAAAACAGGACATGTACAGTAATAATTCGGGGCTTATTAGCTTATTGTATAGCCTACTGTGGTATTGCTGTCACAAATGTTTTATGGAGGAACTGACAGGGTAAACTACCTGCCCTCCTTTTTTTTAACTGATTTTAACCTATTAATCAGGGAAATTACCTGCGTTGACAAGTATATGTTACCAAATGATTTTCATAAACATAGCATGGCTTATACAGATCAATTATAAGATAGCTGAACACATTTCGTGGTCAGCAGATGGATTTATTAATGGTTTAGCTTTGGAAATAATGCTCAGATCACATCTATCATAAAATCCTGTGTTTGGTTTGTTTGCTTTCACACCACAAGTGAACCGCACCAGAGTTCGTTTGAAAGCGTACTGAGACCTCCTCAAAGAGAGCTTGTTTGGTCCATTTTGGTGCACACCTGCCCAAACGAACCGCACTAAGGGGGAAAAAGGAACTCTTGTGCGATTCAACCGAACTAGGCAGGTATGAAAGCGCCCTTACACAGCTTACTGACCTGGTTACAAGCTCAGTTGAATTCCTTTCTCTCTGAGATGCAGTCATAGAAAGTCACTTCACCTGTATTTGAAAGGCTGAAAAGCCCTTTGTGGTAAAAAATAAGGGATATAAGTACATATTCAGCAAAACAATTTCTGCCAGAGATCATATATTTGTAACCTTGTTTTTGTGCAAAACTACATAATTGAATGTGATTACTGGAGCCATTTTCTGTTATCTCTGCCTTCAGAGTAAACAAGGACATGTTCCACAATTTAGTGGGTAGAACCATCCCAGTCCCATTGAAGACTGCATACCTTATGTAGCACTGCACGCTGTACCTGCATACATGTGGCCACTGTTCTATTAAGGGCAGGATTGTAGTGATGCATACCGCTATTACTTCCACCCTTTCAGCCTCAGTCTGCCTGTGGAGGTTCACAGGAGAGCAGATCATTGAAATGAAGGGAGAGGAGTAATGGAGATGCTCTGCACAAACAACATTCCATCCATCCACTCAACTGGAGTGGATGAGGCATGAGAATGGAAATCCATATAGCACCTCAGTGAAGGCAGTGATGCAACCAGCATACCAAGATGGGATCAGTGGAGGGGCTGTGGGGTCATGTCCCCAGTGGCTTGCTATAATCTGAAGGTTATATTCTACGTTCAACCTTTGCACTCTGCTGAGAAAATAGAATGTGCTCGCTGCTGATTTGAGCTAAACTGTGTGTGTGAGACCAGGGGTGTGTCTCCTTAAAGCTGACCCCCCTCTTTTCTTCCCAGCATTCCTCTTCTCAGTGGTCACTTCCTTTCTCAGTCTCACGTCCTCAAATGCCAAACAGGGAAAAAAACACACACAGACGGCTCTTTTAGATGGAAACGCGATGCAAACACACGCGCATTCCTGCAAACATATAAATGGACTGTATACATGCAGGCGCTGATCTGTTAGTTTTTTTTCTGGGAGCTCAGGTGAGGAGCAGGTAAGGGCCTTACATAACCAGAGATCATTCACTGAAATGCTTTTTCCCCAAAGTGAAGCTGTGAGAAGGAGTTCTGAGGCTGGGAAATGGGTCTTTTTCATCTCGCAGAGGTAGCCTCCATGCACTAAGTATTTCCCATCTGTGCATCTATGAGACACAGGTAAACAAACACAATATCCGCTACCAAACACACACGTGATCACACAGCGCTCAGGAGCAGACGCCGTGTACAATATACTTGCACAACAGCTCTCCCTTTCTCTCTCTCTCTCTCTCTCTGAAACACACACACAGTGCTGTCTTTAGAGCTGAAGAGTTTCGTTCTCAGGGATTCTCTAGAGTTGACCCATCGTCCACACATAAGAATGATTGACAGCTCCATGCGCCAGCATCCTGTCCAGATATTGGTCTGCTCCAGCTTCAGGGGCGGGTCCTCTGGTCCACTCTGTGTCCAAGTCTTATTGGACAATGACATGCTTGTAGGCGTGATTGTGTGTGTATGTGTGTGTGTGTGTGTGTGTGGGGGGGGGGGGGGGGGGGGGGGGGGGGGGGGGGGGGGGGGGGGGGGGGGGGGGGGGGGGGGGGGGGGGGGGCTTGTTCTCATCTTCCCAGCAGTTGCAAAGAAAGGAAGCAGGCAGCTTTAGTATGCGATGTCCATATTTAGGCAAGACTTTCATGACTTCCCAGGCACTGCATTGCTCCCACTCTCTCCTTCACACTTTTTCTTTGTGTGTGTTTGTGGACATGTATTACTCATGGTGTGGGGACATAAATCTGTTTCCACAGTCACATTGCTGGGACTCGCCTTCCTTTTGGTGACAAAATGCATGCCGATAATGTAAATCATTAAATTACAGGGTGAAGACTTGGTTTAAGTTTAGGTTAACAAACGTGGTAGTCTCCATCCTGAGGTACAGGTAACAGGTAAAATAATAAACAACTCCTCTAAATATAACACATCCTTATAAAACAAAATATTAAAGGATAATTTCAGTATTTTTGAACCTGGGCCCTAGTGTCACATATTTTGGTGTCGAAATAGACTGGTTGGTACAAAAGGTTTTGGAGTCCGTGCAGTAGATGGCTTCTGTGAATTGGCAGCAATGGCCTGTCAAAATTACATCCACAGAAAGTGCTACTTTTTGCCACAGACAGATTCAAACTATATTTTATAAGTTGTCGAACTACGTCATGGAAAGTGTTGAGTGACTCTCGGTGACACCCATTGTTTTTTAAAAAGAAACAGAAGTTCCGCTTGAGGAAAATTCAAACTGCTAAACAGACTTTATTTCCTACCTAATGTTACTGTGACACAACAAACTCCTCTCCGTTTCCAACTCTGACTCACGTTTCCACCATTGTCTTCCTGCAACAAATCGCCTCTCACAAGATTTCAGAGCGAGAATTGTCCTTGAGCGAGACTTCAGTTTCTTGTGAAAAACAAAGGGTGTCCATCCAAGTGTAGTGTTTTGTGTTTGGATTTGAGCTCTGCACAGTTTAAATTCTAACATGATGCTACTGAACTGACAGTTAAGTCATCTGTGCCACTCTCACGTTACTAATAGGATTAAAACATTTCTCTTCTTTTGTCTCTTTCCTTGATTATCCTCCTCACCTTCTTTTGCTTCACTCTCCTTCCTTGCTCTCTGTCCTCCTTCACCCCTTACCACCCTTTCTCCCTTTGCTTCCCATCGTCACTGCATCACTCTCTCTTCCTTTCTCCCTCCTGTACTTCCCCTTTATTTTCTTCCTCCCCTTTACCACCTCTTCCTCCAATTTAACTCCCTACCTACCATCCTTTCTTCCATCTCACCCTAACCTTCTTTCTTCGTGCTCTTTCTTCACCTCCTCTTTCAGGGGAGTTGTTCATGGCGGATGGTCGGCTAAAGGAGGCCCAGTTCTGCATTGCTGAAGCAAGCTCGCTCTTCCCCAACTCTCACTCAGTGCTACTGCAGCGAGGCCGCCTGGCCGAGCTCCGGGGCCAACTGGATGAAGCCAAAGGCCTGTATGACGAGGCCCTGGCCATCCATCCCACAGGAGAGCGCATACTTGTGCACATGGTAAGAGATTGTGAAAGCCTGCTAAATTAAATTAGAATTAATGTAAAATTCTGCTCAGTGGTCTGAATGCACACACACACACACACACACACACACACGCACAACATGCACAGATACAACTTAACTACTTCACTTGAGTCTGTTAAATTACTGCTGACATAAGATGCAGGCCGGATGTGTGAATACTTGACATGTGACATATCCATGCACACATTTTTCATGCTTGACTTGTGTTCACTAAATAACATTACACTGTATGTTACACAAGAACTTCAGAATGAAGTCACACTCATAAATACACATACACACATATCTAAATGTGTTTAGTAAAGCCACTTAATTAAATTAGAATTTAGGCAAAATTGTAAACACAACACCCCAGGG
>NC_060164.1:4767119-4799619 GCF_021292245.1 Micropterus dolomieu | reverse complement strand
ATTTGGCGCTCATGTGGACTATTTGTCCATTTTTTCTGAGTAACTGTATGTATACTTGGATTAAGGCACATGTTGAAGTCAACACTAATTGACCCAAATACAAAAACCCTGCTATCTAGAATACTATATGATGTGGATTATATATTAGACATGCTAATGGAGCAGCAAATAGTTGCATCCTTGCATTTTGATGGAGCCTAAGTGGGACAGTGTGTGGGACCTTTTATTTGGAGCTCTGCCCATATTTCTGGCTTGCATCCGCCTGCCAGAATACAACCTACAGTTGCTGCTACTCTGTGGCTCTGGCTTCATGCATTTATTTTTACATTATCTGCTGTGGACACTTTGTGTGCCGGTGGCCCATTTATTCTGCTCTGCCTTAAGGGGAATTCTGATGATATTCTTGGTTGATAGTCTTATACTTGAGCTATTATTCTGCAGTACATACTGTACTTTCCTTGAATGGCCTTTTTCAGCTTTTTTAGAACTTATTATGGCTAGAGATGAAAGAAGATGTACTCTTGCTGGGGCTTCACAATGAAATTCTTCAGATTTTCTTTGTGTAGTATTTTTATGGACACATAGTAACATTATGAGACAGTATCACCAATGTGAAGCCTCTACAGCTTTTAAAAATATATTTTTTATTCAGATGATTGTTTTGGCATTTTCCCTTTATTTGACAGTATCTGACTTCAATCTCGTTTATTCAATCACTCAATTTATTTAAGATTTTACAATAACTCAAACACTTAAGTGTTAACACTTATTTTTAAAAAAGCCATTGTAAATATATTACATGTAGCTACATTGTTCAGGATTGATAGCTGCCTGTCCATGAAACCACACAGCATACGTTAAATGATACTTTTCATTCTGGTATACTCATATGAGAGAGCATTTGTTATCTTTTCGTTAAAGCTGACCCAAGAGCAGACACAGACCTGCATTGCAGGTGGATGTTCAGATTAAAGTGATTTAATGGCCAACACAGGTGAGGCTGGGGACTGGGGAAGAGCGTGGCTGACGATGGCAGGAGGCAGGCAGGCAGATGATGAGGAATAGTGGAATGGCTATGTTCTGAGTGGTTACGGCACAGGAGAAAAAGTTATGGAGTAAAGAAAAAAGGCACGTTAGCAAACTGCTAAGCAAAAGCACTAGAAAACGTAAAAGTCACAAAGAGGGTTTCTTGGGCCAAGAGAGTAGGTTACCACTATGTAGTCAGAACAATCTGGTGATGAATGACAGGAGACCAGGAGTATTCGAGCAGAAGGGTTGATGAGGAGATTGACAGCAGGTGTGGAAAACCATCTGAAGTCATTGTGAACCATGACAGCATTGAATATATTTATTCCTGAGTCCCAAATAGGAAAATTCTGGTGTTACAGAGGAGGCGATTAGCTTAGCATAGCATAGCATAAAGACTGGAAGCACTGCCTGGCAACCAATGGTGAAGTCAATCATTAAACAAACAATATTCAACATGTTAATTATTGAGCTTGTCAAACGTTGGATTTTGTAATTTTGGAGAGGGCCAGCTAGCGGTTTTCCCCTGCTTGCAGTCTTTATGCTAAGATAAACTAATCTCCTGCTGGCTCTAGCTTAAGTTTTGTAATACTGTAGACATTTTTCTGGCCCTTGAGAACCAACTATCTTTTATATTTTAGAGCATTTTGACTGACTTCAACATTTAAATTTACTGACCAGAGCAAGCAATAAAGCAAAATTACTTTTTTGAGGTGTAAGACAGCATTGCATAGCTTTACCCAGGCCAACCAGAGTGGAGAAAAGTAGTTTTTTCCCCACAGTGGCCACAGTAGATGAGGAAAGGGATATGTGTGTGTGTGTGTGTGTGTGTGTGTGTGTGTGTGTGTGTGTGTGTGTGTGTAAGAGAGAGAGAGAAAAGCAGTGATCAGACAGTGACTCACAGCTCTGTTCAGCTGCTGGTTTCAGAGTATTTTTGGATGGATAAGGGTGTGGTAGTGAGTGAAACCCGTACATAACTATAGTATGCTGTGTAAGTATGCGTGTGCTAATGGCTAGCTACAGATTTCTAGTTTTATGTCCTGGTTGTTACAGTCCACAAGCTAAATCTATTTTCTTCATAAATCAGGGTATTAGCCACATCAGCTTTTACACATCTGCCTGCACTGTTAACCTCATTATGGTAAGTGTTTGATTGACGTGTGTGTATGTGTGACATGTGGTGCTTGTGTGTGTGTGTGTGTGTGTGTGTGTGTGTGTGTGTGCTTCCGGCGATGGTATGAAATGAATCTGACCTACTCCCAACATCCTCCACATCTCATCTGTCCTGTGCTGTAGCCGAGCCTGCTCTGAGTCAGCCACACACACACACACTCACAGACCCTTAACACACACACTTTACTTTTCCTCCTCTCTGACAGAAGCATATTCATACACTGCTTCACACATGCATGCATATTCTCAAGGACGAGGACTTGTGCTCATTGAATTAATCGCGTTCCAATTATCAAATGCCCCCCCATCTCTCTCTCTCTCTCTCTCTCTCTCTCTTTCTGTCTATCTCTTTCTCTTCTCATCTCTCTGTGTGGATGGGGGTGGTTGTCAGCTGATTAGATAATGCAAATACATTATTTATAACACTTTGCACGTTCTCGCCGCTTTATGGGATTGCCTAGCAACCAGGGAAATGTATTCTATTGAGCAAGACCTCTGATAACCATGGAGAGAGAGGAAGAAGAAAATCGGGGGAGCAAACAGAGAGGCGATTGGGAGTTGGCTGGTGCCTCCGTTGCTATGTATGGCTCATCTGGGCTCACTTATTTTTTCCTTTTTCTTTGACACCTCTCTGTTTTTCCTCTCCATCTCCCTCTCTCTCTCTTCATTGTTCCCATTTTAGCTATTTCTCACTGGCTCACACTCCCATCCTTCCTTACCTTTTTCCTTTTCCTTTCCTCTGTGGCACCTTTATCACCCCTTTCTTTCTTTCTTTCTTTCTTTCTTTCTTTCTTTAATCATCACAATTAAATTAAATAAACATTTGAAATATATCAGTCTGTGTCTAATGAATGAATATAATATCCAAGTTTCACTTTTTGAATGGAATTACTCGGTACACATACAGTACATAAATTCACATATCATTTGCCATGCAAACAAGCTATCCAGGTGCATACCATGGTGGAGATGCTGAACACGTAAAGGTCAAAAAAGAGTAAAATCATATCATGCTGACAAAACATACTGCTGTTGGCTGCGTGACAATGTTAATACTAAATCTTTTTAGTAGCAGTCTGTGGATCAATCCATACACACTCATACAGTAAAACCCTGTTGCTGTGAGACAGATGGAAAAAGATGATTTTTCCAACCTTATAGCAACTTTAAGAAATAGTTCAACACTTAGGAGAATTTGCTAGTTAAATCAATGAATGCCACTCTCAAGTCTTTACGCTGGAGATAAAGCTACAGCCATTAGACAGTTAGCTTAGCTTGCTAAAGAGGTTCCCAGCGCGCTAAAACATGACGCCAAGGGTTCTTGACTAAGCGTCGACCTACAGGTTTGAAAAGTGAAGCCAATGAGGAAGTTCTGGATTCTTTCTAATGCCCAGCATGAGACGACTCCACTGGTTGTAAAAAGTAGTCAGATTGTATAGGCCTTTGAGAAAAATTACTCTGCTTCGCACTTGAATTATTACCTCAGTGAACACAATTACTTGCTCACTCAGTGTGGTCTTAATTGCTAGTTTCAAGTATTTTCTGATACAGCATGAAGTTCATTTAGTGAATTATCATCCCATTTAGAAGAAAATAGATGATAAAGAACCAGCCCGCCAGCAATAATACCTGGCCACATAGGTCGAATTACTTGGGGGATTGGGGGGGTCTGATTCCCCTAATTAAGGCTTGGACCCCCCCCCCCAAAAGAGGCAAAAACAACAGGTCGGGGGGTCTTTCTTACCTGTCATTATAAATATTACAAAATATTTCCCATACTCATGCCTTATGTTAAAGAATCTAGAAATACAATTTCTGACACCCCTAAAATGTGCCGTACCATTTCCTAACCTTGACGTTAGTTGAACGTCTTCTCCGTCTGTATCACTCTTTAGCGGCAGTCCAGTGCATCACACGCTAATGGAGACGCTGTAAGTTAATGTCAGTATTGAGCTATCTAGCTGCTTTAATGCACTTAACTTTCCTACCTTCAGAGTTTTGTAATTAGCATTTATTTTACTTTAAATGATCTATCTGATGTTAGCTAGCTGAGAGCCCATCCTGTCATTTCATTACCATTATATCATTTCATATTTTATGTAATTGTTAGCCAACACGGGTGCTTAGGCATGAGCAACTGAAACTGAGGATTATTTATATATACAGTATAATATACATATATAAAGTTTATTATTTCATTTTAAGCATTTATGAGTCTTTCTACAATAAGCACAATATTTGTTTTCACTGTGGAAATCAGGGGTTTTACCAGGCTAGGTAAATGTTAAAATCCGGGTTTGTTATTTCAAATATATTCAGTTTTATCTATATAGCCAGATTACTTTGATCGCAGAAAAATAAAAAATAAATAAATTGATAACGACTGGTGCTGAAATAGATCTGTCATGACAGCAACAGTTACTCACATAACCACTTCCTCATAAGTGATTGTGCCTCTAAAATAAAGTATGGATGCACCTTGCTAACCAAGCTAGTTAGCTCCACCCATTCATCTAAATAAATTCACCAATGGGTGAAGTCATGACGACTGTTTGTGTGTGTCAACCTAATCTTAGCAATTTATAACTTTATTCTTATTTTCCAGTTGGTCTTGTTAGCTTTGACTCTTCAGCTCTGTACACAGCATGGCTGACAACAGCAGATTGCAAGACTAAATTTAGAGTTCAGCTATCCAGAAGATGTTAATTTCTGTTTTTACTAGGAAATAATCGTATGACCATTTTGTCTCTGATTGATTTTGTGTTGAAGTCATACAAGTATGCATTTAGATAACAAACTATGACAAACAGTTTAGATTAGTTCAGTATGGATCCAAATCGCATCTTTTAATCAGTGTGTGGTATTATTATCTGGATTTGCATCCAAGTATGCAAACTTAATGTCGTAATGAAAAGTTTTAATGCTAGCTTAAGGGAGAAAAAGTTTTTGGTAATAAAGAACTTATGCAAATAATATTATTCTAGTGAATAAATCTCTGTGGTGGCTGCTTGCTGTAATTGTTACATCAAAATATTACAAAGTACTCTTTTTGTCTTTGCACAGTATGAAATATGAATAATATCAGCTGACACCAAAGAACAAAAACTAATTACCCCAATGCTAATCAATTCCATAATCAAATCCCTGTTGGGTGCGTTTGTGACATTCAGGAAGCTTTCTTCATTCTCTTCAATCTAGCTGATCGAAAGACTCTTGATTTAATGGTGTGTATTGTTTGCAGCATTTCAAAAGTTTGCTTAAATTTAGCTTTAAACCATGGATGAAAACACCACTGCCCACTCACTCAGTTTGGCTCAACTCGGTTCGGTTGTGCTTTAATGGCACGCACGGTAAGAAACAAACCTGCACTGCCAAGCTCGATAGGATCAGCTGAGGTAAAACTGGAGACAGATGGCTGGAAGTAATTAAAGCAAAACCAATAGATGTTTTTATCAGTATAATGCCAGAATGACTCGGTTGCAATCAAAATGTTCTTGAACACATATTTGTTCCCGCACTTCCTCTTCTATCTGTTTACTCCATACTCCCTCAGACATTTTGATCCTTATTGTGTCATTCTTTTCATTTTCTGTTCTCATACTAATTGAAAGTCTTTCTCATATTGCTTCTCTGTATTGTTTACCTTTTTGTCTCCAACTTAAAGGAATAGTTCAACATTTTGGGAAATATTAATAATAATAATACAATAATTTAATAATACTTTTCATTTGCTACATTTGTCATTTATACTTTCATTATAGCTAGTCTGTTTTCTACTATGCACTGTGCTACATTAACCGAAATGAGCTGTCATCCAAGCTGTGTGTTAAGCTGGAGAGCTTTGTGCTTGTGCAAGATATTAATGTTGGGTAAATGCAAACATTTAACAATCAGGCAAACACCATTTCAGTTTAAGGTTTGGTTGTTCTACTAATGTAAACCAAATCCAGTCACTGCACATCATGCAACGCAGTGTTGGATAGCAGCCTGCTTTGCCCTTTCACAAGCCAGCAGAAATAGTTTCACCTTCCATTAATGGGGCATGTAAAGCTAATTTAGTTGATGCAGAACAAATGTAGGCTACAAACTATAACATCTAAGTCAGATGATATCTGGATTGATTCTGATATATTAACAGAATCCTTGTGTGCAGTGTATGATTTTCTTTTGATGAAAATTTGCCTTAGCATGTCCTTTCTGTAATTCAGCTTGGTTGCTGTTTTATAACGATGCCTGATGGTGAAAAATAACCATGTTGCACAGTGGCTATTTCTAACCTGATGCACAGTGGATGTAACACTTATTATTCCAAAAAAAGACTTGAGACTTGGCTTGAAAGATGAATTGTGAAAATCTCTGCACTCACAGTATTAAAACACCACAAAGTAACTTGTACTTTGAGTAGTTTATTGACGAAGTTTACTTTTATACTTTTACTTGAAGATGGTCAAATGGTAATTTTTACTTTTACTTGAGTTATCTTTTATGGGAGTAATTGTACTTTTAGTTGAGTAAAGATTTTCAGTACTGTACCCACCACTGCACTTACCAAAACCTCTAAATCTGACTTACATTTATCCGTTACACAAACAGAAATGTAAAAACATCCATTTGTGGTAAGTTGTTAAATAGCTAGCAACAGTAACCATGTGCAAACTGTTTCCCAAAGTCATAGTAAAGGTATGGTCAGACCAGAAAGTGGCACAATGACATATCTGCAGGTTTGGTGACGTAGTAACTACTCATGGAGTGAGTTGGTGAGCTGGCAAGATAACCACTAGCATGGTTGCCAGCTGAGACAAGCTAACACTTGCCAGTCACAATACGTCCCCTAGCATTTGTTTCTGTGCTGTTTACTATCCCTTTTGTTTACAGGAATGAGCATTCATTCAATTGTTTCAATTAAAGGGAAACAAGCTAACTAGCCTGCTAACTGCTTGCACATTATCTCAATTACTAAGGGGACAATAAGTTAGTACAGTTTATTCAGAATCCACATTTGCACCATCATAACTGTCTGTTACCCATGTCTCTTTTGCGGAGATGTTTATACTTTGACAGAGGAAAAAAAGCTAATAAGCTATAGCATCCTCCCTTTTTGACATTCTAGCGCTCTGTTACCTTAAAGGTCAGCACTTTTCAGTTGGTCAACACTGTGTATATGCAAATCAAAGTTCACCAACTTGAGACAAAAGAAATGCAGATTTACTTCACCCCCACGATAAAATCCAATAATTGCAGTGATTTTGATGCAGCAAAATGTTGCCATTTTGAATGCTGGTTGTCTGTGCCTGACATCAAACAGAATTGTCAAGTCATTATACCTAATTTCCATCTTCAGTCTGAGATTTTGGCATTGCGTCCACACTAAACGGTATTTGATAGTCCCCAAATGATCACCAGAGACCAATGTATCCCCCTGAATTTAACGTAATTTTAAGTTGACACATATGCATAGCCAGTTTTGAGAGCGTAGTGGAGCAAAGTAAAAACAAAGTACATTGTCAGGCGGCTATCGATTTAGAACAACCTTGATAGCAGCCTCTATCTTGTCTAGTGGTTGCTATCTTTGTTATTTATCCTCTTTGGTAATCATTAGTCCCTCTGCGGCGCTCATTGGATAATCACTTTTTTAACCGATAAAAGTCATGATGTCGGACCAGAATCAGTCCACTCGATGGAGTGGGTGGATTCAAAGGTCTGGACTCAGGCAATGGTTGTCTGGTCTGCTACCATTATGCCTACAGAGACCAAATCCAAAATTTCTACATTCTCACTGTACAATCTGACTGGCCCACATTACAGCCAGGGACACTGCACAAGAGCAGGGCGGATGGATAAGCTGCTGTTTGTCAAGAAATAGCTTCAACACATAAGTTCCCCTTGAATCTCAAATTGTCATTTTCTCCGTTCATATAAAGATGACACTTATGGTGTTTTGCAGACAACCATTGGCCAATGTGTGGGTATTGTGGTGTTGTGTGCTTTCCTGCCGCCTGCATTTATACTAGAAATGTTAACAATATCACCCTAGTGAGTCTGGAGAAAAGAGCACAGACAGTAAGATGTGAAAGCTAGTGGCCAAACTATTGGCACGGAATACATCATACACCTCGAGCATACAGTCTGTGACACCAACACACACACGTGCATGCATACACACACTCATATAGACAAACACACACAAGCTTATAACCTTGTGTGTACATCCTGTGACAGGTTTTCTCCGTACCCAAGGGTTTCAATCTTCCTCTGTTTACCTCACGGCAGCAGTGAGGAAAAGGCGAACGGAGGAAGGGAGGAAGAGAGAAAGTGTGCGTGTGCTTTTATTGAAAGTTGCATCAGAGCCCCTAGACAGCTATGTGAATTTCAGCCCAATTAATCTGGAGCTTGTGAGCAGAGACTGCATAACAAGACTCGTCTGTCTGACCTCAGGCCACCTCTATGTGCGTGTGTGCGCGTGCATGTGCATGTGTCCGACAGATAGTCAAAATAAAGGGGGGGCTGATATTGTGCTCGAGTGGCTGTCTGTTATCACCTTGAGTGGGCATGTGACACTGCGGTTTGTCTATGTGTGTGCTGTTCATGTTTGTGTGTGAGAGAGATTTGACTCCATGCTGTTGGTCAGTTGCGTGACGCCCTTTTCTACTGGGCTCTCAGACACACCAACTGAGCTGAGCTCTGAAGAGAACTCACACAAAGTTCTGCTTGACCTTTAACATGGTGACAACAGATATCATCCATAATTTCCATCTCTTTCTCACGTATATTATTTTTTACATACACACACACACACAGAGCTTACACTTTTTTTTTTATCACACAATGGCTTTAACAAGCGGTTTATATACACACACAGTTTACATGAACTACCAGTTACATACTTCCTTGTAGCTTTTTATGCCACACACACAGTATATACGTTCATACAGAATAAAACCAGTGAGTGTGGAGATTGCATGCATACCCACCACTCTTCCTGGCAGAGCCCTAGGCAAGAGTCGCCCAACACGCCACTGTAAATGAAGACTTCGGAACATCATGTTCTGTAAAGGAACACCCCATAGCCTTTGAATGTTTTGGGCAATTTAGCACAAACTGTGTAATTGTGTAAAAAAAAAAAAAGATTTTCCTGCCTTTCAATAGAGTTCAATTTATTTCAATATGTAAGAAAATCATTACATTAAAGGGTGGAGTAAGCAATTCTGGGGAAATCCAACAACATGACAAATACCATGATATAGACCAAACAACGACACAACAAGTTATGTAACTAACACAAGCTAAGCTGTGGCTACATTTGCTGCCGTTAAACAAACATGCAGAGACGACAAGACTGTCCCAGAGCCAGTACACCAGCTCCAGACAGCGATACTCACAACTCTCCAGCTACTTTAGCTAACATCACAAAAACAGCATGTCTTGGCAAGTAGAAATTAAGCTGAATGTCTGTGGGCGAGACATTTAACGTAACCTGAAAGCCATGTTGTGTGTGTTGTGTGGCGGGGTGCGGGCCACTTTCTTCATTTCCCATTTACAGAGCCAGGGCTGTGTACAACACCAGATTTCTTTTCAGTGTACACAAAGAACGTACAACTAGAGGATCATGAGGAGATATTTGCTGAATTTGACAAAAAGATGTGATTGATTAGAATAGCTTACCCCACCTTTAACTGAGACCTGGAGATAGGAACACATTTTACCACTCTAAAAAGCAAGGACGTGCTTTGGCAAACCATCAGCAGAAATGTAGAATGTACATAACTTGATTGCACTTAAATGGTCCCTTTGACCAGCAGTCCCTCCTCTGACCCAAGTAGATTAAACACAGCAACAACTTTCATTACTGTGTGTGTATATTTCAGCAGAGGGCTGCATCTAATCTCATGATTTGTGGATTTTCTCTCTTCAGTTGTACAATCCCTGTTGAACAGGACTCTAGTAAAGTGTAGTACAGTTGGTTGTTGTTGCTGCTTTGTTTTTTTTGTTTTTTTTGTCATACTAAACTAGTCCACAGCACAGCAGGCATTATAATCCAAGATTTAGATTTTTTTGTAAAAAGCCACCATCTGTTTACTTGATCTTATCATGCCATGAAAAATGTTTTAATGGTAGATATTTAGGAAGTAATAAAACATTAGGGAAGAGGTACTGAAATTAAATGTAATATTCACCATTCATTGAGCCTGTAACTTACCGTAGAAGTTGGGTTAATTCAGTTGTAACACAACAAATTCAGCAAGTAGATTCTCTAAAAAATTAAATAACATGTAAATTATTCCCAAAATATCAACATTTCAGAAACTACAAAAATCATCTTAACCATGAGTTATATGTATCTTTAACATGAACATGAATACTGAGATGTCCACCAGGCCTGATTTGGCTGTGAGCAGGAGAAATCAGATTTTGTGAATACTTTGGACTGACTGAAATTGACTTGATAAGCCTTACAGTACCATACATTTCTTAATTTTCCCTTTTAACCCTTTATCCATCTGTCTATCCAGGGCCGTCTGCTGGTGAAAACTGGGCGTGTCCACCTCGGGGAGAAGGTCCTGCGTGATGCGGTTCAGGTCCACAGCACCTCCCACGAGGCGTGGAGCGGCTTGGGCGAGGCCCTGCAGTCTCGGAGCTCCAGCCAGGCTCCCGACTGCTTCTTGACAGCCCTAGAGCTGGAGGCTTCCTGCCCCATCCGGCCTTTCACCATCATCCCGAGGGAGCTTTGAGGGGCCTGGACTGGGGTGGATGTCCTGGTTAGGGTCAAGGAATTGGTCTGTTGCTGGATTATTATACACTGGTGCAGATGCAGTGAAAAGCAGTGCTGGGTGGGAAAAATGTCCCTCAAGTTAATAGTTTTGGGAAATAGGGATCCTGCCAAGAGCTTCAGAAGGACATTGATACTACTCATACCACTCTGTTTGCTGGTTTCCAGTCTATATGCTAAGCTAAGCTAACCAACTCCTGAATGTAGCTTCATATTTAATTAACAGATATGAATGTGGTGTCAATCTTCTCATTTACCCTCCAGCAAGAAGGTGAATAAGTGTACTTCCCAAAATTCTAAATATTCCTTTTATAAGTATATATTTTTTATTAACAATGGATGTTACAAAGTACATTTTCACTATCAGTAAAAATGAACTCCGTCTCGTTGACTTTCAGTGCATCCCTCTCAACGATCAGTCTAAATCTCCCCAAAATACTATATATAAACAATCCTGGCATCCATTCTTAATGAGGTATTAGATGAAAAATGACATGAACAGCTACATAAATATTGGACATTAATGCTGTCCGTGCAGAAAAAGCAATAGAGGGATCCAAAGTTTTGCAGATAACAGAGCAATATATTAAGAAAATAATGTTATAATGTAAGTACCATAACAATCTACATCTACTGTGGAGTAAGTACAGAAGTAATAACTCTTTTGCAACTGATGAAAAATGATGAATAATATTTCTAATAATCACTGGGTATCACTTTAATGGTTCAAAGATGTGCTGGTTACATCCTTAGATAGAATGTTGTTGTGTTATATGTGGAAATGCAGATACATTGATAATGTGTAGGCCTGTCAGTCCCCCCCCCCCCTCCCCTATCTTGAAAGCTCATATTCTAGCAGAGGCATTCACATATCATTCCATATGTCATCATTGTGTATGCGTGTGCCTATATGCATGCATGTCTACATTATGTGTCTTCACACATGTTTGTTTGTTTTAAAGCGTCCCTCTGGGGTATGATCAGTCCCTGTTCTGTTTGTATAGTAGGCAACTCATCCGCTCATAATGTATGCGTTGTTTTGTTTTGTGTTTTTGACTCATCTGTTCGTAATGCTCTCCGTTATAAACAACAATGGCGTTTAAAAATCACTGCTAGATGTCGCGCCTTCACCTGCCTTGTCACTTGTGACTAATAGACATCACTTCCGAGTGCCTAACCACATTAATGTGAGCAGTGGGACTGGGCTGCCGGCTTATGTAATACTGCCAGCACAGTTTTCTGCCTCCAAACTCCCTCCTCCTCCTCCTATCTCTCTCTCTCTACTCTGTCTCTCTATGTCTCTCGCTCTCTCTCCCGGCTTGCCTGATGTGATGTGATGTGGCTTGGTTGCCTAGCAGCCATCCCCTTGTTTCAGTAAATGGGGAAGCGTAGAGATATCTGGTCTGCTGAACAACACACACACACACACACACACACACACACACACACACACACACATACAGCGAGAGGCAGATAATGCCCCTGTTGTGTGGTTTTACAGGCTTGACAGTGTCTGTTTGATGTCTGCTGTTACCATGTGCGGTATGAGCCAGCTATAATCAATGTCTCAGGCTGGTGTAAATTGATTTGCGTTATGGGAAGAGTCCCTGCCTTAGCTCTCAGCAAAACCCCCTTTTCTTAAACCTCGCCCTCCCTGCAGGACTACAAACCGTAATCCCTGCCTTCTGTCTTTTTTCAGAACTCCACAATCACCCACACTCCCATCACTCAAGACATGAAAATCCCTCATTCATCAATGCTTCGATTTTTGCTATCGATCACTGTCGCCTCTTTTCTGCTGTCCGAAAAAATCTATTTTTACTTTTTCCCTCCCCGCTCACCGGCTCCCCCTTGTTCCATCCTCTCCTCATTAGCACTATGTGTGACACCTACACAGAGGCTTCGGGAGATGAATGGTCTAATCCCTGTGGGTAAGGAGTGAAATATTACAGGGTGTGCTCACACATGCACAGATGCACACACACATCGACAATGAGAGACACATGAACACACTGTGTGGTACAGTACACGTGCTTAAATACTCACACACACACATGCCATGGTCTTGGCAGCTCTGGTAAAAGGAGACAGATTAATGGAGGAAGTGGCCTGCTGCAAAGCCTTTCAGAATGACAACGGGCAAATGAAGCTGGACCGAGTGTCACCACACACATCCATGTAAACAGTATATACCTGGGATATTTAGTATTTAAACACCTGGGATCGATGAGCGGAATGCAAAAGATCTTCTTGTGTGTGTGCATCTGCATCATAGTGATGTCAGAGCACCCAGGTGTGTCGCTCTGGTTACGCTCTCACATCTACACCTGAGAATCACATGACAGTGTGGGTGATATGCCATGCACAGCATCATGAAATAAGTAGCAGCCATTTATATAGTGATCAACCAACAAACAAATAACTGACAATCAAAGGTGGTTACCACGTTGAGTGAGGTGTGTGTGTGTGTGTGTGTGTGTGGGGGGGGGGGGGGGGGGGGGGGGGGGGGGGGGCTGGTATTCAGGTCACAGTATTGTTTGTGTGTGTGTGTGTGTTGAAGCCAACTCTGCAGGGGCATATGGAGGGCATGGGCTGGGTGGTGCAGGTGCAGGGCGCCAAGAAGGAAACCATAAACCATCACTGTGATGTCCAAACAAGGCCAGGGAGTCATGGATG
Organism: Micropterus dolomieu; assembly: GCF_021292245.1. Taxonomy (NCBI): domain Eukaryota; kingdom Metazoa; phylum Chordata; class Actinopteri; order Centrarchiformes; family Centrarchidae; genus Micropterus; species Micropterus dolomieu. The sequence goes on along the minus strand of NC_060164.1, from coordinate 4,785,977 downwards.
GGTGAGGGGTGTGATGGAGGTTATGAGGATCAGATGTGGTTTCATAATCTCACTTATAAATACAATGACTGGTATAGTAGATGTATACATAGTTCATTCCCAAGGGGCAAATTGTGTTCCAGCAGAGTTCAGTGCACAAGTTGACAAAAGACTGTATTCAGAAAGAGCAGTAAATACAAACAAGGGTCTCTTCTCCTGTTTTCAGAGCTTTATATTCTCACGTGACATGAGCACTTTCCAAAGATTTTACAGTAAAATCCTCAAATGTTTTTTGCATTATTATTATTTCATAGACGTACTTTATGGCTGCTGTTTATACCAAATGTCAATGGCTATGACATTTCATCTGCCTTAATCAATATAGGCTATTATACAAATGCATCATAATCATAAAATACATGATTGTGATTTGTACAAGTGGCATTGGTTAAAAGAATACTTTGACATTTGGGGAAATCACTTATTTCATTTATTTCTTAATGCTGTATGTTTCTGAATATGAAGCCAGAGCCAGCAGCCAAGTTAGCTTAGATTTTAGCATAAAGACTGGAAAAAGGAAAACAGCTGATCTGGCTCTGTCTAAACGTAACAAAATATGTGTACTAGCGCCTCTAAAGCTCACCAATTTACACATCATAAATAATTTGTGTAATCCATACAAAGACTGAAATGTAAATATGGCAATTTGTGGAAGCCACAGGGCCCGGCCAAAAAGTTGTCTGACACATAACCACAGCTTGATAGTTTTAACACTTGTCACACATTGTCAAGCCTAATAACACTGCTGTAAACGACAGCCGGTGGTGTGTTCTCTTCTATCAATCACTCCGGCTCACCTGATTTGCCTCCAGTGCTCTTGGTCCGCTTCCACACACACGACGACAGTGCCAGCACCATTACCCACTTAAACAATGACCCCCTTGTTCGCTAACAGTCGCCCATTGGAGCTGATTAAACTTTTAAATGTCATTTAATAGAAGCGCAATGTTGCTCCAATGTGTCTGTCAGCTGCTTGAGGGGGGTAAAAGGATACCTGGTCAGCCTCCCGGCGTGTCACACTGCCTGCTACATTCCTCAACTGGCTAGTCATCACCCTTAGTGTGGGATGTGGTGATGAGAGTGAATGTGACCTGGACTTAAAGGGGACACAGGGGAACAGCACCTCTGAATCTGCCACCAGTTTGTTTGACCCTCTTGCAGACTAGAGTTTCTGAAGGTGCTCATGATGGAGAACAGGAGACAGAGCCTGGCCGGTTCTGTGATACTGGGAGGCCATTTTAGTTCAGCACAATGTCAATGAACAAACAATGGCTTATCTGTTTGACGGTTTGTTTGTTTGGCGACCTTTAGCTGGGACTCAGCCACAGATAATGGCATTTGTCCCACACCAGTATTGGATTATGGGTATTTTTGTGTAACATCACATTCTCGGGATATTCCAGCGGTCTGCCTTCGTCATCATTCTAGAGCAGGGTCACATTTTCTCAGCATGTTGCGCCGAGTTAGCCGTTAATTTGACGTCCTCGACTCTGGTCCAGCTGTACCACTGAGCAGCAGGGTCACCTCCTGTTGAACGCTGCCAGAAACACAGATTTATTCCAGACCCCACTGATGTTCTACACTGCTTCCTGAATGTTGACCATATCTCATTAAGTTGGCCCTGAGTACTGAAGTTGATGTTTGGGCTGCCAGTGTGACCCTAACACCAGATGTTTCTCATAACCTTTAAATGATATAATTCCACTGTGCCAGCACCATCTTAAATAACATTTAAATCGCCTGCTCACGACTCTTGACAGGAAATACTACCACAGATAAAAAGATAATATGTACGTGGTTTGCTTTGTGCCATGCCTAACATCCTGATTATTTTCTCTGCAGTGCTGATGCAACGTACACTTTCATCTTTCAGTAGAGGTTATATCAATTTTAAATACTGATAAGGGGGAGTGGAGGTTTTGATCTCTTTACTAGCCAATAGAACCTGTAAGAAATTAATGTATGTGTGCATGTGTTTTTATGCATCAGCTTGCAAGTGCGTTTCTTTAGGGATCAAAAGTGCATGCATGCGTGTTGCATTCATTGCATTGTTCGGCTGCATGCATATTCTTTGAAGCAATGTGTGTCTACGAGGGGAAGCTTGATTGACAGCAAAGAGCTGGTGCCTAGCCGTGCCTGCGGTTGAGGCAGGCTGAGGGAGATGGTGGGTGTTAAGTCGTCAGTATGAGGCATATGTCAGAGATCAGTGCTGGACTGAGATTTCAGAGATCAGGCTGGACTGAGATTTGAGAGAGACAGAGATTACTGGGGGCTTGGTGCCTTGACCACAGGCAGAATGGCTGCCGATCACACACAAACACACACACACAGCTCTCTTGTTGCATCCTCCTCAGCAGCGGCTGCACATGCCCAGCCCTCCAGAGACTCCATGTAAAGCCCCATGTTAATAAGATTGTCTTCCTCTCCGGGTGGAAGTGTGCGTTCCTTTGTCTCCAGAATAATGACAGGGGGAATAAGAGCCCGGCTCTTGAACCTCTTCAAGCTCTTAAGTGTCGGCAACTGAAGGAAAACAGAGTGGTGGGGATTAAAGTCGGCCAAGTAGCTGTGCCGTGATAACATTCTGTACGGTTCGCCTGATCGTTGTCCCAGAATGAATACTTCACTGATGTCGATACATGTAAAGGAGTCAATCCAGTGCCTCATTATGTGCAGGATCTCACATCAATTTATCACAAACAAATCGTTATCTAGACTGTGTTTTATGTCAACGTTCACCCTGCTGAAGTGCTCTTGAGCAGGATAAAATCCCTACCAGCTCTAGCAATGCTGCTTTGTCAGCTGACCCTGAGCATTGACCCACCAGTGGAGATGGTTTAGGATGTTTTGTGAATATGAACAACTCTAGCTAGAATGCAGCAAGCCCACCTGTGACACATCACTCTGTAAGTTAGTCCATGATTCTTTCACGTGTTTCACAACTCAAGCCTTATTCAGGGTATGTGTTATAAAGCAGCAGATTGCATCTCCAAAGGCATTTTTGAAATCTCTAAATCCACAAACTTGTTTGTTCCGCTTGTCTCTTCCTACCCATGATAGCTGTATGCCACATCCACTGTTACAGCCAGCAAGATGCTAGGGTGCAATTTTTGGGCAGCAGATAAAGCTTTAAACACAACATTGACATACTTTCACATTATTAAGTGAAACACTTACGTATTTATCCATCCAGTAGATATGAAACAACATTAGCATTCATTTGGAGTAGGGTGTCTGGTCACCCGACAAATATTCACTCTCCTTTTAGCTCTTTTTTTGGTCTCCACCAACTCCTGATGGTCTCCAAACCACATTTTGTCAAGAAAACTAACTAACTAACTACCTAACGGGAAATGACGCGAACCTACACACAAAACAGCTGTTGTTTGTTATAAAGATAGCAATTATAAAGACAAGAATATGGGTGAAAGAATGGATTAGCACACGTAGCAGGGATGGTCTGAGCTACAGAAACAACTGGAGGTGAGTAAAAAGTGTTTTGCAGTGAAAGGTAGCTGCCTGTTCTGCCAACTGCCTGCTCTCATTGGCTGAATGTGGATGTCGAGTCGGCCAACTCCTCCAGATATTTGGCATGCTAGATATCCGGCCGGTGTCGGCGATGTGTCAGTGATGTGTCGGGGAGCCGTTTTGATGCATCTGGCCGATTGATCACTGATTTACCCATGATCACAGTCTTGCAGTCCCCAAGCTCACCAACCAGCAAATCGGGCTTAAAATCATATAGTGTGAAGGCTTCAGCTGCTACATGCCATGTTCAAAAGCTAGCTGCTGACTTTGTGTGCCTGCCGTTTGGTCATGGGCGGGTAGAGCACAGAGGTTATAATTAGAGCTTTCTTATTAAAAAAAATTAAAACAGCTTTCATTAAAACAGCTGCCTGCTGCAGTTCGAAACAAGACTGATGAGAGTGGCTGAACAAACACATTAAAGTTGCAGGCTGTAAAACCAAAACTGTGAGCTGAAAAATACTAAAATCCTCCAAAGCAAGGGAAACTGCAGTCGGGTGATACTTATCTGTGGTTCACCACACCTTCTATTTACACTGTTATTTGAACCACTGTTCAAAATGTTGATTTGTGCAGCTATAAAAATAACAGGTGTTTGGAGCCATGTTTGTAGTTTCAGCAAGCTGCTTCATTGATGATGATTTGGAACTTTGTAGGTTCTAGATAAAATTAGCAGAAAAATAAGTGGGGTGATGGTGTTAAATCTTCTGACTGATTTTCCATCAGTGAAGCAGCTATATTATTGCTTATTAATGGCATTATTATTATTTGTTACTATGGGGGATTATTTGTGCTCTAAAATCAGTACAACACTAAAATAAAGCTTAAAAAATTGGGCTTTAATTATCGTTGTTTATATTTTCATCCTTGGATCTGATAACAGAATCTGGTTGGGCAGAGTGGATGAATACAGCTCTCCATGCCCTCAACAACTGTCAACACAAAATTCGGCTGCTCTGAGGCGTGAGTGTCTAACTCTCAATATGAAGCAGTGCTGACAAAGAGCATGCATGCTCAGCAAAACCCTTACCTGAATAAATAAATGATAAATAAAACTGTCCAGGATCACACTAATAACAAATCTGCAATGTGTTTGTAATTTATTTTCTGTACATGTACCCTGTTGCTCTGTAATGTACACCACCTTTATGTTCCACACAGAGGTGATTTGTATCGCTGCTGTTCTCTGTGTCCCAACATGATTGGTTGTGTTTGTTTGGCTCGTCGAAAGAAAAAAAATAAGAGTATGCGGAGTAGGTACTGATAAGAATAGCTGTTTTACTGTGTGCCACCGCCTTGGCCCCTTAATACTGAATGTGTTATCTGAGGGTGCAGCATGCCACAGTAAGCTATGTGCATGTGACGCATGGCTGAGCAGCATTCCTCCTCCTGAGTGCATCGCCGGGCAGAGATAGTAGGAAGGCAAAGCAGCCTGAATGCCGACAGAGAGGGAAAGAGGAGCAAAGGGGAGGAGAAATGAAGGGAGAGAGCAATACCGGGAACATGTAGTTAAGTGGAATGAAGTACCCTTTGTTGCAGATAAGATCATTCTGCTTCCCTAGCCGGCGTCACTAAAGTGATTTGAGCACAACAAATGTAGCTTGATATGTCATTGGCGGACCACAAAATGCCTCACTGAAATGCAGATAAACATTGGTCCAAGTAATAAGAGACCGGCATTTTTCTTAATCTTAAAATTTTTCTTTTATTTCAAAATACGGTAGTGTGATGTGTGTGATCTGCCAGTTAGCAAGCTGACAGGATGAGGAGAAATAAAGTCCACACTAGAGAATGTTACGGAAGAAGAGGCTAAATGATGGGTCTTTGGCTGCTGGGTTCAGATGGTCACCCAGCTTCCAGCAAGGTTCGCAGGCCCCTGGTCCTGGGGTCTTCTGTGGAATACACACACATACACACACAAATTGTTTTTCTTTAATTATAAAAACAAGAGGCCCCCAAAAGAGAAACATGGCCTTTTAAGTTTTAAATTTTTTTAAATATCTAAAATAATTTCAATCACATAAAGTTTTTATAGAATATGCCCTGAAGTGTCTGCGCTCCATTCTAACATATATGAAATGTTTTCTTTGCATGTTCAATAACTTATGTCTCTAAACTTTGATGAATTTAAAAACCATGAAAGATCATTACTGAAATCGAAACATTAGTAGCCTATTTTGCATTTTTACCCACTCATCAAGAATTTCACTGACAAAATGTCATAGTACATATCGGTAGTCTTACGCTAATGACAGATAGTTAATTGTGAAGTACTGGACTCACTGAGTGCACATAGTGGAGTCGCGGCAATGTGGATTTGAAGGAGGAAGTGATGCCTTTTGCTGGTCTGGTCTGTGGACTATAGTGGCATGGAGCAGGTCCCTCCTTCTAAGATGGCCAGAGATAAAAGCCATTATTGATTGATGGATTGATCAATGAATTTTGTGATCAAGCCCCAATATGCTGTAGCCTATACCAAAGCTAGCAGTACCCATTAGCATGTAAGCATACATAGGGTTTCTTAGCTTTGGTCAGAAACATGCAGAGGAAAGGTTGTCTTTGTAGTCAGCCGAACACATGTACCTTGTGACAGAGTTTCAGTAACCCAGCAGAATTTAAAAAAAAAAATACTAGCTCAACACAATCAACTTGTGTGCTCTCTCAGTAAATTACACTGAACAAAATTATAAACGCAACACTTTAGTTGAACTCAAAGATCTAAGACTTTCTCTATGTACACCAAAGGCCTATTTCTCTCAAATATTGTTCACAAATCTGTCAAAATCTGTGTTAGTGAGCACTTCTCCTTTGCCTTAAGGAGAATTGCTCACTTAACCCCAAGTTGCTCCAGAGGCGTGCGACCTCTGACATATATAACAATTGTAAGTCGCTTTGGATAAAAGCCTCAGCTACATGATTAAATGTCAAATGTCATGTCAAAACAAAAGTGTTGTGTTTATAATTTTGTTTGTTCAGTGTAGTCAAGGACACAGAGAAACTGAATATGAAATATGAGCAGATATCTAATGTCATCATGTTATCCTGGATTAGTACAAGCACCTTTGAAGAACAGGACCCTGTTAAGCATAGACAAGCTTAGTTTAGTTTTTATGGTGTCACCTGACTTCTAATAGCAGTTTTCTCAAGCATCCAAACAAAACTAGCTGGCAGATTACACCCTACAGAGTCCAATCAGATGGATCCAGACGTGATGGTATAAGCATGCACTGAGGGCTGTATCATAGTTACCTACTGTACATCATGACGTCTAAGTTTCAGTGTTTCACTTGGCGCTATAAGCTCATGGAAACCTATTGTTATACCATGATACTCAAGTCATCTGATGCACTAACAATTTACAATAGGTCTATTTTAGGGTCCCATACCCATATTTTTATGACCTATGACATATCATTTGACTCCTGTCTTAATGGCCTTTGCTGGTCTCTGGTTGTGTTGTGTGTTTTTTCACCTAAGCAATCTGTCTTTGGGGTTAGTCTCTGTCAAAAGTCAGTCTCTCTCGCTCTCCTTGCCTTTCACTTCTCCTTTCCTCTTACCCACTAACACACATACTGGTCATCACCAGCGGCGTGCCATGCAGAAATAGCATCCCCCCCCCTCCACACTCCTCCTCAGACATAAAACTGTGTCCCTGTCCCTGAACACAGGACCAGCCTTTCATTTTCAGCTGCTCTCTGATTCGAACAGAGGGAGGCAGGAAGGTGTCTTTTCCTCTCCTCTGCTCTTTGGAGGGATGGCTGCTACCATTACATGCCATTTGATCCCAGTTGCCAGTTAACTTGATCCTCGGCAACTGGCCCGCTGGGCCCCGTGCGCTTGCCTGATGCTCCCAGAGGTGCTAATGCAGGTGTATTTCACAGGAGCTGGTGGGCAGTGAACCTCTTTCACACACATGTGTGTATGTGGGTGAGGGTGTTTGAGCCAAAGTACCTGGCCCACTTTCCTACTGTGGCACAGCACGTTAGAAACGTTCTCCTGTGTGGCGTATGCTGTTAAAGCTTTGACCTGTTTCTGAATGTTGCATCCAAGACCTCGCTGTACTGTACTCCTTAAAACAACTGTTGATATTTCACTGAAAAACACAGATATCAACCTTATGATGGTGTTAGAGGAAAGGTCCGGGGACCACCAAAGTCAGAATTCATCCCCTGGGGATCGTGAATGTGTGTACCAGACTGCATGGCAATTCAACCAGTAGTTTCAGTTTGGACCAAAGCGGTTGACCGACTGACAGACCAACATTGCCATTAGAGCCCTGCTTCTAGTGAAACAGCCAGACAGCAGGTGCATAGATCTGCAAGATTTCATGCTGTAGTTAAAGGATGAATCACTTCTGTGGTAAAGCAATAGAGAGGAGGACACTGTCATATGAAAATGTCTGGGATTACGAAATTAATTGGATTTGTTCCTTCCAAGTTGCACGTGCAGTTGATTTTGCAAAAAAGCACAACATGTAAATCTAGGACACACAGTGGCCCCAGGACTGAGAAATTAAGTCAAATAAAAAGAAGAGAATATATATACTTTGTGGTTGTTTTCCCACTCATCTTCAGCTCACTGCAAGTTATTGTTTGGATGTGTGGAAATCTATTTCATTTAATTCTGGGCTAAGAGGCAGGGCTCAGAGAAATCTGAATTTCTCTCTCAGATTGGATTACGAGTTTTCAGTGTCCATTAAGACACTTCACTGGTGATCTGCTAATGTCTCTCCACCTCCGTCAGGTCAGTTGTCTGACCGATCTGCGCTTTCAGTTAATTTCGCTGTGGGATTTGTGTAGCTGCTTAACCTTTGACAATAAACTTGTCTTAGAGTCGCTGTGACACCACTAACAGCAGAAAACTGCTCCCAACAGTAATAACACCTTCAGGATTTCTTAGCGCCTTTCCTTCTCTGTCAACACTCAGCAGCTGCCAGCACGGATCAAATATCCATCAGCTACCAGCATGGACACACGGCTAAGGCTTCAACACTGCAATATGAACCAAAGCTGACTGGTCAGTTAGTACAGTGCCATAACAGGCCCTCAAATGGGGCAAATGACACCGTTAGATACCCTGTGGGATCGGTTTTCCTTGACCCTTGTGGTTGTCATAACTAGCTTGTGTACAGCACATACCAGATACACATTAGGTCATAGCTTGTAACCAAAACCCATTGAAAGTGTATTGTAATGAAGCCTTTTTGTGGGCAATGGAAAGACTGCATGGTCCTAATAACTAGTCTCGGTGACTGGATACTTACAGGGGGAAAGCTGATCCGCTGCACAGTCGACCGGAACATCACATGCCTGCAAGAAGAGGAGATAAGATATGGGTGGGTTAGGGGAGGGGGGTTCGAAAAAAAAGAAAAGAGGAGAACAGTGAAGGGAAAAGTTAGAGAAGAAAAGAATAAGACAGAGACAGAGAAAATGAGAGAGCAGCTTAGTGATTGCTCCTCTATCTTTGTGCTGTGAGGAGATGAGAGAGGAAGGAGAAGTTGTACGAAGAGGAAGGATTCCGCGATCAAGGGGGTGATTCATGCGTTGTCTGCTCCGCTGTGATCTGAGAGTTAAAGAGAGGCTGTTTGTCGAGTGCTTACTTGCAGGGAATCTTCTCCACTGGTTTTGCTGTCACATTGTAGTCGCACGGCGAAGTGTTTATATGCTGGCACAGGGAATAAAGATAAAGAAGTGTTTAAATGTATATGACAGTATCACCATGAGTTTGCTTTTGTGCCTGCTGTGTTGCATCGCCGACAGCTGGCTTTGGTTTCTAACACATCTTCTGTTTTCAGTAAGTCTGCTGCAGGTACATTTTGAAGAGCAGCCACTTTGAAGCAAATTGCTGTGATGATGTTCCAATGCCACTGCCAAAACACTATGAAAACAGAACACTGGATACTGCTTGAAAAATGCATACTTGAATAAAAGTGATGTAGAGGGCTAAGTTAACAACAATAAATTCCAACTATTAACTGTTAATAAAACTTTGGTCAAATTAAAAAAAAAACCACGCACAGAAATTTGTAGCTTAAGAGTTACGTGGTGTAACAATTTCTTGGCAAAGAGCACGGCACACAGCTTCCCGAAAACCATCTTGCCTACAGAGACCAAAACCAAAACCTGTACCTACTGACCATAACGAACCATTCTTTAGCCTAAGAGGTACTACCTGAAAGTACTGGGCGGCAGGTCTTAATTTGCTGCTGGAACAAAATCACCTATTTTTTTTTAGAATTTTCCTAAAAAGGGAGAGGTCAGGTCACCCAGTGAAGCCTGAAGCATGTGAGTTTTGTGCATGTCACCTGAGCTATGTTACTGCGATTTGATCAAATGTTTGGAAACCAGTAGGTCAGTTGGACCCAAAGCAGGCCAAAGTCATTAAGCAGATCAACAGGGTGGCAATATTAACACTTTGGTGGGAAGTGGTTTAATGCTTTTTGGCATTTGATTACATATGACTACAGCTAAGCAAGTGGGTGTTGGTTTTGTGTAACGGTGATATGAATATGGCTGAATTATGGTATGTGTGTGTGGGTACGATTCTGTCTGTAGTACTGAAACAGAGCGGAGGAGACTGATAGACAGACAGAATACGTCCCTTAGTTTGGTTTCTCAGCCTGCTTGCTTTCCGTGGTTGTCGATAGAACTTTCTAATTCTTTTTCCCCCCATTGTAGCAATCCACAGACAGAAGGGAAACAACATGGAAGTCAAGGGACAGTCAAAGCTGTTTCCATATGCCTCCCCGTGCTGATAAACGTAAATAAATAATTAATTAATTGTTTGTCATGACTGCATTGTTTACTTTTAACATCAAGCACCACGGAGTTGTTTAATGTGCGCCAGGTGCTGTGGATTTGTGATGCGTTTCTTGACTTTTTTTCTCCCCCTGACGGGCTGAACAGCAGCCTCTCTGTTTTTCTGGGACCTCCTTCGGGCAGCTGTGGCTCAGGAGGTAGAGCAGGTTGCCCGTTGTTTGGAAGATTGGTGGTTCAATCCCAGGCTGGGAAGGGTTTTTGGGCAAGAAACTGAACACCGAATTGAATGTTAGTTTGTGTTTGAGCACTTAGGTTCAGTGTGTGAATGGTAGATGTAGTGTAAAACATTTGCAAAGCCTACTCTAACCTGTGTTTGTGTCTATTCTTGCAAGTTATTAGTTTGCTTCCTCTTTACATAAAAAAAACACACTAACCATAACACTACTGTCATATATCATGCCAGTGTAAAAGAGGTACTAACAAAACAGGGACCCACTCATAAACCCATTGCTCCATAGAGCTACTAGTGGTCAAAAACTCAACAGAGTATCTTTGACGCACAGACGTGAGAGTCCTGCTATCAAACTTCTTATCTAAGTCTTAGAAAGAAAGCAAATATGTGTATTTCCCAAAACAGTGCACTATTCCTTTAATATGTGGTAAATTACATCTGCCAACAGGATCAGTAAAGGTCATGTCAGAACCCGACCTTGTCGCTGAAGCCCAGAGTGATTATTTCAGGCCGTGGACAGTTTTTGAAAGAGTAGGACGCCTGGTGCATCAGGACCTCCTGGATGGAGTCGGTGTAGTCATACGCCCCGGGTAGAAGCAAATCCCCCTTACGTATGCCCAGAATGTGGGCTTTTCTGCCCACGCCTTTGAACCCGTAGGTCTTCCTCACTGGGTTCAGTTCAGCTTCTTCGATGAAGTCGCGAATGTGATAGAGACCGGGGATGGGTGTGTCCTGGGAGTAGGTGAGAGGAGAGAAGTTAAGGTACTGTTACCACATATCCTAGAAAGACACATTGCTGTATTGTTGGCATGATGCAGCCATTACTGGACTGTTGTCCACAAGAGCCAAATTCAGCTCAAGCAACTGGAAGTCTGGCATTGGTAGTTAAACTCTTTTTATGAAGGTATAATTATTTTGATATTATTATATTGCCAAATACAATTGTTATTTCCAATAATCCTATAAACACAATTTAATGTTGACATTACAAGAAGAAATTTTTACTTCAGGTGTTTTCATCTTTAAGCACTCACAAGATATTTTGTAGCTAATCTCTTGATGATGCGTAACCCCGGTTCTCATGAGTGATATGTCTCACTATGGGATGCGCCTCCCCGTGTATTCCTCAGAAGCATTTATCTCATTACGCCAATCCTGATTGGCTGGTGATCGTGGTGTCTGCGTCTAGTGGACCCACCTACCCTTAAATAGCTTACGCTACAACGCAGACACCATTCAAAATAAGCACCTCTTCTCGCTTCGCCCCAGCAAGAAGGGCTGTCTAGTGAGACATCTCACTCATGCTACTCTGAGAACCGGGGTTATGTAAGTAACCTAAAGTTCTCATTCATAGCATTCGTTTCGATGTCTCACTATGGGATATGGAGAATTGCCAGACAAGCTTATCTCAACAACCACCGGCTCTCAGGAAGCAGCACTCTGTTCCAGCGAGGGCCCTGTGCTCAGCACTCCACGCGCCACACTCTGAGCAGAGACATCCAGTTTATAAAACCGGGCAAAGGTGAGGGGCAAGGACCAGCCTAGCCCCTAGTCCTGTCCATGTAAAAGCGCAGGGCTCGGACCGGACACAGCACATGCAGCCGCTCCTCCTCAGGGGAGGAGAAAGGCGACGAAGTGAACGCCCGAAGGTCAATGGGCGACCACGAGCCAACCACCTTGGGCACAAAGACAGGGTTAGGCTTCATCGACACTCTGACATCCCCCGGAGCAAACTGAGTGCATGAAGGATGCACCGAGAGTGCGTGAATGTCGCCGACCCGTTTTGCAGAAGCCAAAGGCAGCAATAACACTGTCTTCAGAGACAGACGTTTTAAGTCAACTTCCCCAGTGGTTCAAAAGGGGGGCCAGAGAGCCCATCCTGAACCACTGCCAGATCCCACGGAGGGGCCAATGGCCTGGAAACAGGGAGTAGCCGGCGTGCCCCTTTCATCAAACGGCAGACCAAGGGATGTTGGCTAGCTGGTTTACCTTCAAACCCCACATGACAAGCAGCAATAGCAGCCAGGTACACTTTAATTGTGGAGAAAGCCTTTTGTTTATCAACCAAGACCTGCAGGCCGGGCACTGAAAAGGCGCATGACCCTCCTTGAGACACCATTCCTCAAACACCCTCCACTTACATTCATAAAGGGACCTGGTGAAGGGAGTCCTGGCGCTCTGAATAGTGTTAACCACATTCTGAGGAAGCCCCATCACACTTAAATTATACCACTCACGGGCCAGGCCCATAGTGCCGGGCGCTCTGGGTGTGGGTGAAAGATTGTCGCCCCCGCCTGGGACAGCATGTCCCTGCGCAGCGGGAGTTGCCATGGCTGTCTGCACAGGAGCAGATATATCTCCGCTAGCCAATGCATCGCTGGCCAATGCGGAGCTATGAGGATCAGTCTGCAGCAGTGCTCCCTCACCCTGGACAGAGTGGGCGATATCAGAGCCACTTGAGAGAACGCGTACAGGAGGACCGGCGGACACACATGTGCGAGCGCATCCACGCCGAGAGCCGCATCTGGATCGTGTATTAAGAAAAACAGCGGACACTGCGCATTGACTCTCGATGCAGGTCCACCTCGGCCCGGCCATAATGCGACCACACTTGCCTCACAATGGCTGGGTGCAGAGCCCAGTTGCCGTATAGCGGTGCGCCCCTGGACAGCAGATCCACGCCCAGGTTGAGAAACCCGTGGACATGTGTCGCTCTCAGAGACAGGAGACGCTTGCTGCTCCATAGTATCAGTTTGCGTGCCAGCGTGTGCAACTGATGGGAATGCAACCCCCCCTGACGGTTTATATACGCTACCGTAGTCGTATTGTCCGTCCTCACCAGAACATCAGCCCGCTGAGAAACGGAAGAAAACGCCTCAGGGTAAGAAGCACTGGCAAAAGCTCCAGGTAATTTATGTGCGTGCGCCGGAGATTTTCGCTCCAGATGCCCCTCACAGACCGGCCCTCGTGTGTTCCTCCCCAGCCCGACAAACTCGTGTCTGTGGTGACCACCTTCCGTGACAGGATGACGCCCAAGTGCACCCCCTGCACCAAGAAAGCTGGGTGTCGCCAGCGGCACAGTGCCATCACGCATTCCACATTGACTGTCACCCTCCGTGCGCCATGACGGACAGGGTCCAGTCCGAGGGAAGCCACCCAGCACTGGAAATCCCTCATGAACAGGCAGCCTAGTCTGACCACCAGGATGGCTGATGCCATCACTCCCAGTAACCTCAAACACAATCTGAAGGGGACGGATGTGCGCTGGCGAAAATGCTCGAGACAAGCCCTGAAAGCCTTTACCCTCTCTGCCGCCAGGCGAGCTGTAAAGGAAACCGAGTCCAGGTGTAACCCCAGAAATATTGTACTCCATGCTGGGGACAGCACGTTCTTCTCAGTGTTTATTATAAAACCCAAATCTGTAAGATGTCTTATGAGTACGCGCGTTTGCGACACTGACACTTGCTCCGACTGTGCCAAAAGGAGCTAGTCGTCCAGATATGTAGCCAGACGGAAACCCTGCCGTCTTAACGGGGCCACAGCCGCTTCGGTACACCGCACGAACACTCTCGGGCTCAGGGACAGACTGAAGGGAAGTACTCTGTATTCCTAACATACCTCAGATATTTCCTGTGCGTAGGATAAATTGCAATGTGGAAATCCGCGTCCTTCAGGTCGACAGACGTGACCCAATTGCCCTGGCGCACCAGACAAAGCAGGGATGCATGAGTGAGCATCCTGAACTTGTATTTCCTGAGGTTCTTGTTCAGAGCTCGCAGATCCAGGATAGGGCAAAGACCGCTCCGTTTGGGGACCAGAAAATACCTCGAGTAAAAGCCGCTCTGACTCCGTTTGGGAGGCACTACACACATCGCTCTCTTTTCTAACAGCGAGACAATTTCCTCCTGTAGAATACAAGCTGACTCCCCCTGAGCCCGGGAGCATACAATGCCTGAGAAGCGAGGGGGATGACAGCGAATTGAAGCCTGTAACCCCTTGATATCGTTCTTAGCACCCAGGCCAAAGTCATGAGCGCCGCCCACCTTTCCCTCATCAGCGAGAGGGGTGGCAGCCCCCGGTTTGTCTTCCCCACTGCGCGCCGTCAATAATGGTGTTATGGGGCCATCTAGCGGCCGGGCGCAAGCGCGACTCCTGGTCGACACTGCGCATGGTCGACACTGCGCATGCGCGAGGTGCCTGAAGGGAGCCGTAGCTTGTTGTTTTCTGTTCATTGTTTTAAAACCCCGTCAGGGACAATCGGCATGTCCAAGATGTCCTCTCTTCTCTCTGTCAGACAGGTTTGTCAGGTTGAGCCATCTTGCTCTTTCCTGTAAAACCATCACTCCCATAGATTTACCTCTGGCTTGGACCGAGCAGCGCTGCACGCGGAGGCAAATGTCTGTTATCATGGTAATCTCTTCCCACACTACGGGGTCAGGCTTGGTGGCCATGTCCTCCATCAACTCCGCTTGATATGCGGTGAGAATGGAGGAGACATTCAGGGCTCTGAGACTCAAAGCTGACGCTTTGTAAGCCCTCTCAGTCATAGCGGACTGGAAACGGTCCGTTTTTGACGACAGTATGGGGTTCCTGGAGGATGCCGTGGTCTGGGTGGGTGGAGGTGGGCTGCGACTAACGGCTCCATGGGGGGCATGCGGAGCATGCCAATCTTTTCCATGCCCTCAAAATCCAGGGAGGAAGCGCCCTGTATCGGGGTCTTGCTGCTGAACAGGTGGTCCTTCCATGAAACCGAGACTTCATCCAGCAGCTCAGGAAAAACTGGGAGTAGCTGTTTTGCCATCCTCTTGGCCTGGGGCAATTTCTTCCCCTCATAACGGGATCTGGTGGTCTCCGTCACAACCCCAGGCCAGGGAATATTCAGTCTGGCTGCAGTGCGTTTGCACACGTCCTGCATATCCATACTGGGAGCGGGGGAAGCCGGAGTACTCCCATCCTCGCCCGGAGAGGCAGACACAGCATCGGGCTTGACAGCCTGAGCGGAAGGGATGAACATTTCGTCCTCATCCTCATGATCCTCAGATATGAGGAGCTCTGAGGTGCCCTCGTCATCATCCTCATAATCTAGCTCTAGCACATCTTCCATAAGCGGGGCCACCGCGGCTAGGTCCAGCTGTTAGCCCCAGCTGGCGCTAGCACACGGTTCAGCGTCCGCATCGGTCCCCTCATTGCCAGCCGGCAAGTCGTTGGTGGACAGGTAAGGGTCCTTTCCCGACAAGCTAGCTTGGGGTGCCGTCGTCGAAGACTCTTCAGGGTGAAGCAGGCACAGTGCCTGCATGAACCGGGGGCTTCAAAGGCCAAGCGGGTGTGTTCCAGCCCGAGGCAGGAAGAGCACACCTGGTGTGTGTCCCTGCTTGAAATTTTATTCCCACAGCAGCAGAGCCGAGCCCCTGGATCACCGTCTCCTCTGGTGTGAGGGGGATTAGAGTCCATCTTCGTTAGCTGGAGTGCTAATTAAGAAGAACGTTGCATTAGCTGGTGTGCTAACACGTACCTTACCGTAAAACGGCTAGGCGGGTAATCCAGTCTGTTGTGAGACCGAAGAGTCGAAGCGTGTTGAAGGCAGCTAGCACCTGCCGACTGAGATGTCAGCTCTTATCAGTGGACAGTTAAGCTAGCTAGCCCGTACGACAGATCGAGATATGCTCCGAAGCAAGAAGAGGTGTTTGAATGGTGTCTGCGTTGTAGCGTAAGCTATTTAAGGGTAGGTGGGTCCACTAGACACAGACACCGCGATCACCATCCAATCAGGATTGGCGTAATGAGATAAATGCTTCTGAGGAATACGTGGGGTGGCGCATCCCATAGTGAGACATCGAAACAAATGCTATGAATGAGAACTGACATTTCATAATAATGTGTTACATACATGTGCTTTACTTTAAATGTACAGCAAAGCTACGTTTGCTGTTCATTTACATAGAGTAATTTCCAAGCCACCTGATCTATTGTTAGCTGGACAGGATACATTCATAGAAAGAAGAAGGCAGCTGATTAACAGTGGAGCCAGAGAGCTGGGATCACATTAAGATTACTGATGATTAAAAAGGTCTATGCATTATTACACTGAGCGCATGCACTGTAAGGCACTTAGGGACCGGACTCACTGTAGTGTTTCGGGCAGACAGCACACACTGGCCACAGACAATGGGATAGTGCTATGCAATAAAAAACCATTAACTGCTAGTATATCTAAACATGAACTAATGAGCCCCCTTTAAGTGTCAACCCAGTGGCAAGTGTTTGGGCCTGAAGCAAAGCCAGTGCAGCAGCCTCTCCTCCTATAAAACCACATTTCAGTATGACACCTACTTTCAGTGTTCCCAGCCACCAGCTCCCCCGGCCACACAGGCCCACCTTGTCATCACCCTGCGGATAAGAACAAGATATAAGCAAAGACACGGTTGATTGTTTCTGCTATGATGACACTGCTATGCCAACAATGTGTAGATGCATAGCACAGCCTGTGCTTCACCAGTTCTGTGTGTCCTCATTAACCACACTGAGTCATGAGGGCGTTAAAGAGCCTTACCTTATCTGTTCTATTACCACCCCTGGACATGTCGCTGACTTTAGAGACGGCTTTGTTTTTCCACGTGGCCGTATCCTGCACTATGTTCATTGCCGTTCACTATCTGGTTGACTGAAGATCCAGTGACACCTGACCACCATTAAAACCACGACTGTTACTATAGCAGCGACTCCACTATCGATCAATTTTTCATCAAGCTGGCCTGGTGGAGGGCTATATTTAGACTCACCGACCAGTTTGAATGAGAGCAAGACACAATGGTAAGCCAGCACTAAAGTACGCTGCAGTTAGTTACTTTGCCCTCATCAATGTCAACCACCATCATGTGGTATTGATTGGAATATACTGATCAAAAGTTGCCATCACACTGTAAATTGCAGTCCAGTACGAGACAGAACACACGTCTCATCCGTCCAAATGTCTGGACTGGGCAAGGCTGCTTATCTAGGGTCTGAAGACCACCCGGGGTCCAATATAATGAGGATTGATTCAATTACGCAACTCTTTCTCTCCTTTGACATTACTAAAATAAAAGTTTGATCATTCAGTTTCTTCTACAAGTAAAGTACTTATGTCACCTACAGTTCGACATGAATGTATTTAGGAAGAGTGGGTTCTTCAAATCAGGCAGTTAAAATCACTACAGCTTTTAAAATGTGATACTTATGCCGAGAAATTCTTTCAAATGAAGCCTCTTCTTTGTGCATGAAGTTTGAAGTATCTTACCTCTTGTGGCATGCTAGGCTGCTGGAGTGTGATGTCAGGCACAAACACTCTCTCACTCTGATTCTCAGTACGGCAGAACTAAAGACCATCACCTGAAGCGAAAATCTCGCTCTGGGAGCAAAAGCTCAACATTCGGCCTCGTTGCTAGGCTACATGGAGCACACGGTCCGAAGGAGCCAAGAACTGATGTTTACATTGCTTGTCAAGGAAGTCTAATGTGTACCTGAGAGTACATGCGGACACACACACCGAAAACACACGGGCAGCAAAGGAGCTGTAATCTGATTGAAGTAACAGTCTCCCCCCTAGCACCTGGCAGACAGTCTTCTCCTATCAGACAATGAATGAATGCAGAGGGACAAGACTAGTGTTCCATGTGCTGTGCAATTAACAGCTTTTATAAGTAGATTGTGATGACACTTAAGTCTTGTGATAATTGTTCTTGGCTATTGAGAGCCACTTGTGTCATCTGTTCACACCTGAAACTGCAGTGGGTTGTGGTTTTTGGCAGTCTTGTCTTGGCGCTTAAGTTGTTCCTATGCAGACTCTGTAAAAGGAATAATCCACTTGCAGCAAATCAGGGATACTGTAAAGTAAGTTTCCTCTTGACATCAGCACCTTTTGGTGTACGAGTTGTTACTGAAGTGCATTTTACAATGTTTTTTTGAATGTGCATCCACAGGGACCACTGAATAAAATGCATGACTGACCAAGCCATAAACAACTGCAGCCCCTACTGCTCCCAACGGGCAGACCAAAGCATCACATTCTTTTAAAGGAAAATAGAAAGAATTTCATTCACACAGGAGCCAGAGCAGAGGTCCACAATAGAGCTTTATTTTGTCATTCATCAAAATAACAAACTTAGTATCTCTGCAAGCTACTGTAACAAACTCAATCAGAAGTTAACCAAAAAAGAAAATAACGGTACACCTCTATTTACACCATGGTTTCTGATGTACGTTCAATAACCTGCACCTTGTCATGGGGGCAAATGCCACAAAAAAAAAAAAAAAAAAAAAAACAAAAAA
>NC_060164.1:4765984-4767098 GCF_021292245.1 Micropterus dolomieu | reverse complement strand
GTCAGGGGGGCAAATCCAAAAAAAAAAAAAAAAAAAAAAAAACACGAGGCAGCTTCTACATGGTGCCATGCCAACAGTAACACACAACATGGCCAATGTAGTCAGTAAGGGAGCTGGACAGTACAAAGCTAATCCAATGTCGAGCATCATTGTGTGCACTTCAAAATAGAAGCCTTTGATCCCACTCAGTGCTTTTATATTAATGACAATACAGATTTGATCTGAGGTTATCTGAACATTAAGAGGCATTGGCTGATGCTCCTCAGTGCTTTTGGGAAGTCAGCAGGGACACTTAATTTAAAATGGTAAACATTTATGTATTCTAAACAAAAAAAAAAAAAAAAAGGGAGCATCCCGTCCTCAATACAAAAATGGGAATTATTACAGGGTATACAAACTCAAGGATCCATTATAACTGAGAAAACAAGACAATTTTCAAATCCGGGTAGATTGTACATTTTATTGGAAAACAAAAATATACAACTTGGAATGGATTATCTGAGGCATGACCAGAGGTCAAAAAAAAAAAAAAAAAAAAATATTTAAAAATAAAGAAAGAAAAGTAAAACATTAAAAGCATGGTAAGATTAGTCATTTTCTGGTATACAGAACAGCAGATACAAAAAGAGTTTGTACGAGTACCTAGGAGATACACCCGTGTCATTTTTTTGCAGTAGTGCAATGCTGAGAGATTTCCATATATACTTTGTCCATAGTCCATGCAGAGTTTAAACTCCTCTACATTGTTTCCATGCCAACAGTGTTGCCAAGTAAGAGACAACCAGCTGACAGGTTTCCAATGTCGCCATGCGGAGGGGCCCCGAGCACACAAGACGGGAAGATTCGAAGTTCTCCGGCTCCCAGGGGCCTCCACAGGCATCTGGTTGTATGACCGTTCCGTCACTCCAAAACACCATGACAGCAAAAGAAAGGGACATGGGGACAAGAGCCTATGCAGTTTACATGCAGTTCCTTTGGACAGCAGAAGGGGCAGGGACGAAGGGGGGGGCTATTAAGATTTTACAGATAAATTACACAAAGAAAAAAAAAAAAAAAAAAAAAAGGCAAATTATTTATATACGAAATCTGTACAAGGCCTTCACTTCGCCGTCAT
>NC_060164.1:4730412-4765964 GCF_021292245.1 Micropterus dolomieu | reverse complement strand
GGGGGGGGGGGGGGGGGAGAGAAAGTGCAACTCAGTATCCAATGAGTGACCCCAGCACATAAAGAAAAATATAAATACATAACACCACCAACCTTCGTAGTTGACCTGTCCATCTCCATCAATGTCTGCTTCTCTGATCATCTCATCCACTTCTTCATCAGTCAACTTCTCCCCAAGGTTTGTCATCACATGGCGCAACTCAGCAGCACTGATGTATCCATTGCCATCCTAAAAATTACATCAGTTAGCACCTTTTTAAAACTGCTGTACATACTTATGGTTGCGTGTGAGAGTGCAGATAGTATTTACCTTGTCAAAGACACGGAATGCTTCTCTGATCTCTTCCTCACTGTCTGTGTCTTTCATCTTCCTGGCCATCATAGTCAGGAACTCTGGGAAGTCTATCGTTCCATTTCCTGAAGACAAAAAACACACACCAAAACAGACAGACATTGATGAGGGATTTCCATCCAGTACATCAGTTGTGTGTGATTAGCAGGTTCTGAAGCCAGATTAAGTTCTCACCATCAGCGTCCACTTCATTGATCATGTCCTGCAGCTCAGCCTCTGTAGGGTTCTGGCCCAGAGAGCGCATAACTGTGCCCAGCTCTTTGGTGGTGATTGTGCCATCTCCATCCTTATCAAAGAGCGAAAATGCCTCCTTGAACTCTGGTTGAGAAAAAAAATTAAAAAAAAAGTGGATGGCTTCTTTAGAAACGCAGATATGTCCCACCTATAGCTAGATATGCAAGACAAAACTGGCAAGACAGTGGTTGTAAAACACTACAGGGGCTGAATATATTCATCTTATTCCAAGTCTGCCAATCACACTGACCCACACCCAGAATTAGCTTAAGACTTGAGAGGCATTACATCACTCATGTTTAACTTATAAACTTCCTCCAGCATAGTGATAAGCCTTCTTGTTTTGAGTTCCAACTGCAGTTGTTTTGGCTAAACAAGGACCACGAGACCAAGCAGCAGGACACAATGGCCTGTCACAGCCTGTGTGGTTGCTGCAGCCGTGAGGAATGAGGAACAATGACACACTCATCAAGTGTGATGAGGCCAGTGGGCAATGTGTAGTGTCATGCAGCAGCTTGTCTGCATCATAAAAAACTACAACCTGCCTTGCCATTTGCAGGGTCAAACACACAGGGCAACACCCTTTGTTATGAGGAAAAGCCTGCATCAACTGCAGCTACCGCTTACTGCTCTTAAAAATGTAGTTAATTTCCCCAAGACAAAACATTAGTGCATTGTCATGCTATTTTTACAACCTGACAAGCTAAAACTGGCACACGTTAGCAAAACGTCAAGCAAGGGTTTGTGCACTAAACCTGACACCATGAAAGCAAGAGTATGATCAGCATATTGTGAAACCTGACCTAAGCTGCAAGATTTTAATCAGGGACCACTACAACTGTTACATTTAAGACATGAACTGTATACATTACAGCAAGTGTCTGAGCACATACTGGAAGCAGTGCCTTGAGACACATTCTTCCTGCATTATTTAGATTACAAGATTTAGATCATCTTTGTATACGAGCATACCACATAGGGACAGCAAGTGTTCTTGAAGCATTCCATTTAATGAACACACCCAGGGCAAAGGACACATCATGCACAGCCAGCAACTCACCAGAACACACAGACCTTCCAGATTACATCATTTATTACATGACAACCATGAAAATGCAAAGTTTTCCATGAGGGAGTCCTTCTGAACTCCAGAGCCAGCAAGCAACAGCAGTTTCATTCACTCCTGTTTTATGACCAGCAGGCTACCCTGTGGAATGCCTTAAAAGGCAAAAGTATAATCCATAGTAGGATCCATAACGCAGGCCACTTTGCGGGATATGAGGAAAGTAGTAGATCAATGCAGCGATGTCTTACCGGCAATCTGCTCTTCTGTAAGCTGATCAGCCTGTAAAATACAAGAAATTAACAGCATGTCAAATACCAAAAATAACTAGAATTAGAGTTTTTTTTTCCCCCTCCCATCTATGAGCAACTTCAGCAGTCATTCTACTTCTTAAAAATGGATGGCCCCAAGGTTAGCGCCACCCATTTTTTAAAAATGCTGCAAACTCAAGTTTTTACAGCCAGCAAGTAACAGTTGCTGTTATTCTGAAGGCAACAGCTATAACAGCAGCTGTAAGGTTACAACTGCTTAACACCGTTCTGGTTAGCTAACAATCTTGTTACTGACCTAAACAGAAAGCATTGATACTATAAGAATGTAACGTTAAACTACACGTGCCTTTAAAACGTTTGATATAACGTTCCCTACATTTAAACGTTCCATGACGCCAATATTCCCACAGACAACGAATGACTTTATAATTTGGCGGTAAATGCTAGCTAGGAAGAGCTAAAGTTAGCTAGCTACCGATATGTACCGGCTCACAGTTTCAGACCTTAACTTAGACCAACACTAACGTTGCATACGGCAGAAGGACTGATACAACCATCGTTAAAGCAAGAAACTGGTTGTAAAGTAATTACCGTTCGTCACAACATTATCGTTGCTTCTCCATCAGCACCTGTTTTATTAAGGGACAAAACGGACAATGTTCAGCCACCATCTAATTTAGCGAACCAAGCATTAGCTAGACTGGCGTTGTGTTTGCATAAAAATCAATTATGTAAAGTAACGCAGATTTGAAGCGTTGCTGCATTTATTTAGACCGACGCAGCTTGAACTAAGGTTTGCTTTGTCTTAACAAGCTTGCATTACCTAGCAACTAGCAAGTTGTTATTTATTCGCCCAGCACTGCGGTATCTATAGTTACAGCGTACCGTTAACGTTGGCTTCAGCTTAGCTACTGGTGAAGCTGCGTTTTATTGACGATCAGTCCGTTCATTTAACAGAAAAACACAGCTTCTAAGGGTAAGTCAACGGATTCTAAACTGGATAGAAACTACAATCCTCTTTTTCTTACCATTTGGATGTAGATGCAGCAGCTAGTTCACGACAAAATCCGTAAGACAACTAAGCCTTAGCGAACAGACAATCTCTATGATCACACTGAGAAGGAAGCAACTGGACTCGCCTTTAACGGCTATCCTAAACTCCTCCTCTTTTCAATATCACTCCGCTAACGTCGCTATTCTTCAGTTACTAAATTAATTAAATACATATTTGTACAAATGATCAGCTACACAAGAAAATCAAGAAGCAAGTGCAATACCCATCTACGACTGTCGTGAAGTCTTCGCTGTCGATATTAGAAATTATATTGCGTATCGCTGGTGATCTACATAACGGCGTATGAATACTTTCTGCTACTCTGTGATGGGGCACAAGACGTCGCTGAAAGAAATCGCGCTCTCTGATTGGTGTGTTTGTACCTGCAATGCGTCACTCCCATGGTCTGCGCTGCCGCTGCATCTTGTCCATAGACATCCCAGTTAGTGGCACAGGCATAGCAGACAAACGTGTTGCATAGTGTGTATACATATGGCCATCATTTTTAGGGAGACCCAATAAGCTAGTTTTGATAACTAATTAGCTACCAGGAGCATGGTTTGATACTGACACAGTTTGTGTTTACACGTTTCTTTTTAAATATGTCTGTGTTTCCTATTACTGCAGTTTTCATTTCTATTTACATTGAGTTTGCATTAGCATATCGATTCCCATGCTTTTTTGGTTTGTTTTAAATTGCTTTTACATGGTTACCACAGACAGACAGAGTTCAATGTGGGTCTTGAGTAAAGTTACTCCTGTCTGATGTGCAAGTCTTAATCACTTAAAATAATATGCATAATGAGATGCATTGTCAGGGCTGAAGTGTTTGTGTGTAATAGTGTGTAATAGGTATCTGTTTGTATGTGTGGGTGTGTGTTGTTTGTGTGTGCATATTTAGATGTGTGATATGTGACTGGGTCTGTTGCTAGAGTTGTTAGATGACTGTGGATTCTCAGGTCTAATTGTGCTGCTGTTATGGATCGGAGTATCTGATAGCCTGATTGTTTATGCCTGACTGCTCTCCTGTCTCTCATTGACCACCTGTCCCTGGCCTGATCCCATGGGAGGTGCTGAGGAGCAAGTGGAGAAGGGTGTACAGGGACTTTCGAGGATTTTAAGAACCACACAGAGAATGTACTAGAATCTTCATGTCCCAAAACAGCCCCCCTTCCTCCCAATTCCACTGCCTCTCTTATTATTAGACACGGATGTCACACTACAAGTAGAGAGCAGAAATTGTGAAAAGCTCAATATCTCACACGTAGATGTAAGAAATGAGGATCCAAAGTGGTTCCCACTTCCATCTGCACTGTTTGCAGAGGTGATGCTGCCTGTGCCATGTGATCTGCTGAGCAGCTTTACAATCAGCCAGGCTTTTTCCCAACCTAACTAATCTGGAGCACACTAGATTCTTTTCATTTAAATCTGTTTTTCTGCTACTGGGTTTCTGTCTGTGTAGATTATGCATTGCCAAAGGTGACGGCACAAAGGCCTGTCACAAGAACCAGGTAAGCTGGAGCATGAGTGACCAACTGTTTGTGGAGGTGTATCACCTTTTGACTCCCTGAAAATACTTGGCAAACATAGTAAAATGTGAACACAAATACTAATATACATTTTTTCATGAAGACCTAACTGCATTTCCTCTGGTATCCACATGTTTTAGACATTGTTATGGAACATCATTGGGGAATAGCTCTCTAATAAAACAATGGTTCAATGGGTCAATTGGGTCATAAATATTTCGAAATCAGAATAGGTCAGCTTTCAACTTTGTTCTTCTGTCCAATTTTTATAGCTGCACTGCAGCAGAATCAGCTGTTTGGTTGGTTGATGACATGCCCTTCAATGATCTACAGGTCTCAGAGGACATGCTCCAGGTCAAAGGTGATTTGGGGTTGGAAGTTAATGTGCATGGGGTATATTGGAACCCAGGAGACATTATTTACCAATTTCCATGATGTATGCGAAAGAACACTTAATTTACCAAATGGAGCACAAGGTAGTATGTGTTACAGTACTGTTTTTGCATTATGTTAGGTGTTATGTTAACTCTGTAGTATTATTTTTTTACTCAGATTAATCCATGTGTGTGCATCCCTTTACACACTACGCTAAAACCAATACAATTCCTATTAATGTTTCCCCTCCTCTTATCAGCTCTGTGAATATATAACTGCCTCACATAATGAGTCGTTATCAGACAAAGCCCAGCCCAGAGGATTTTTATAAAATGACAGTTTTCATTTCCATACCACAGGGGTCAAAGTTCACTTGAGTTCAGCAGAGGCAGGGCAGAAGTCACCCCTCCATCTTCATTAATTTCACCTCCCAATGGCCTGTAACATCACTCCCGCTGATAGCAGTTAGAATTGTTCCCTTTGCAGAAAAACCTACCATGTGGGTCAATTCAATTTTTGGCAATGGGGGCGGGTTGGCACACAGCACGTGAGATACAGTATGTGGTAGCACTGTGGAGTTCGGTGTTATTGCATCACCGTGTTCTAAAATAAAGCAGCTTTTAGGCAAAACGTTAATTTGTGAAGAGAAAGAGAAAGCTCATTTGTGTACCTAAGTGGCATGTGAGGACTGTGAGGGATAAAGCGCTGGTGACAAATATGAGAAGATGTCTACCTGTGTAACTGAAAGACATGCACCCCATTATTAATAAATGAGGCTTTGTAATGCACCTGCTGGTTCAATGCCAAGGGTGCGGATCACCTTTCATGGGAGAGAATGGCAGTTGTTTGTGCGTCATGCATGTCAAGCTACTATTAGTGAAAAGACACAGTGTGAGTGTGCATGCCTGTGTGCATGCAGGCCTGTATCTGTTTGCTTTCTTGTGTGTTCGAACAGCTGCTGGTGTGTGTATATGTGAGATTAGCCTATATGCCTCTATGCAAATGCTTCTGTATACATGCACTGATGGTTAATACAACATAGGGGTGTGTTCATGTATGTTTGCATGTATTTTTTATGACCTACAGGGAATTTCAGCTACATTCCTGATTAGCAGTAATGTTTCCCAGCATACACTGGGCCAGTAAATGGACAAAGTAAGCGTTTTTACAGCCATACAATAAGGGCATTAGCAGTATAAGGTCCAACAACAGGCTAGCTGCACATGAGCCAAACCTAGCATTCTAGCCTACCTGTTACTGAGAAATGACATGTTTTCCAAAATTACATCATGAGGCAGAAATGATTAATGGCCTCAAATCGGATAAGAGGATTTTGTCGGGCCTGCTATTCCCTGCCTATTTCAATCATGTTGTGATGAAATGGATATAGCGTTAAGCATGCACTTAGTTTTCTATCCCCCTAACGTGTATCTGTTTGTTGGGCCCAGTGCTTGATCATCAAGCATCTCTGAACCTGCACATGTCAGTTGTTTTATTTGAGGGGATCTGAGGGACAAAACCACTTACTGGCTGTCAAATACAATCCCTGCTGTTGATCTTCGCTCTCTCACTTTTCATTTCCCTCCTGTCCTCTCTCTCTCTTTCTCTTTCTCTCACTCTATCTAACTCTGTCCCTCTCCGTTTCCTCCCTCTTTCCCTCACTGGCTTACCTCCAGGTTGTCTGCTGCAGTCAGTGTGGAGCTGGAGATCAAACACTGCAGACTTCAGCAGCACATGAAACAGTGCTACTTGGAACCTTCCAGAAGTGTGGCACTACAAAGCTCTCTCGCCAAGGTGATTTCATTCTCAGTGGCTGCTGTTCACTGCAAGCTTTGTCTATAACAGGTGTCAGGCGCTCTACTATGGATTTTTATTCTCCCCAGAAGTTTCCTCTACAAATCCTGTATGTAGCATTGTGGCGTAATCTCACTTTACTCTCTAAATCAATCCCGTACATACTGAAACCAGTGGAAATCGAATAGCACTGCAGAGGTTATGCAGGGGAAGTTGTGTGCTTGAGTTCTTTAGTCCGGAATCACAATAAGGAAATGACAGAGGCAGAGTGTTTTAGCTGCGCCCCGTCCTTGACCCTGGCTGTAGTGTATGCCAGGTCTGTCTCTGCAGTGGCAGGGACCTGCAGGGCTGCCTCGCTCCGCGCCCCTCTCAGATGATCTCATTATGCAGGGGGCAGCGAGCTCCACCACATGCTGTGGCCACTTCCAGATGAAGGCTGCAGAGCCCGTGTCTAGTCGTCTGTGCGTATGTGTATGTGGGAGTGGAAGTGCTGCTTAAACCTTACTCATAAACAAATGGGATTGATCTGCTCTGTGTGGAAGACTCAGTTGTGACACCTGGTGGCTGGAGAAGAAATAGCATGGAGCTGGAAAAGCAGCAGAGCTGGAATGATGTGGCCCTGGGCCCTTTTGGGTAGCTGGGGGTCTGGGGCAATTGTCCTCTTTACCTGCTTGGTAATCCACCTTTGCTGTACATAAGTATAATGTAGTTAAACATAGCTATATCTTGACCACCTACAACATTACATTCTGTGTATATGTTAATGCATCAGTAAAAAAGATCCAATAATATAATTCATTATGAGAACTTTAAGCTTGTTTTTCTGGTAATACTATACGACATTTACTTACTTAGGCTATATGATACAATTTTGAATGCAATATTTAGATGTTTACACTGTGGGATTATTACCTTTACTTGAGTAAAAAGACCAAGAACTTCTTCCGGTACTGATTTAAAATATGATATTGTCAGTATTGTCCACCTCCACTTTAATGGCCTTAGTGTAGTTTATTTTACTTAAATTAACTGTATAAATTGATCAATATGCAACTGATTCTCCATGGAAAACAAGATTACAACACCGTAGAAGTAGTGGTGTCCTTTATTTGAGAGATTTCAGACTGTGAGAGGCCTTTCCACCATGCCAAGGGTAACATTTGAAAACGGCATGATCACTTTTAAAGATATTGAGTCCTTACACAAATATCAGCATCTTTAGCTTGACATGTATCAGCTTCCAGAAAGATAACAACGCGATATTATTTTCCTCTCCATGGGGAGGTCAGATGTCAGGCTGAGCTACAGAGAAACTGCCTAGAGTTGTTAAGCTTTGACTGTCTTGCTCAAGCGCACCTTACCAATATGGAGTCTAAATAGGGACCGTCTTGTTAAAGTAGCCACAATTCCATTCTGTTCCCCCACTAATAAAGTGACATGTTTGTTACAATACCGACATCCAAGTTATTCTTGAAATAATAATATAACCACAGCACAATGTTGCTGAAGTGGCACAGTCCAGCTTTACAAAAGACAGCTGTCAGTTGAAACGCTGAATTACTCTGATGTGTTAAATTAACTGGGACACAATCCAGCAATAGCAATAATTTAGAGTGTAATTCCAAAGTGAGATAGATGCTTTCAGAAAACAAAGACACCTACTTAAAGTGTTTGCAAAATGAAAACAGACAAATTATAAAACAGATAAAACTATGTTTTGGTGATTATGAGTAATATATAATTTCCAAACATGGATGCATTAATGTACATTTTGGACTAGAACCATTACACACTTGATGGTGAATGTGATTGTGATTGGTTTTCTGTCAAATGGTAATGTGGCTATCAAGGAGGCTGTTGGCGTGGTATCAGCTGGAAGCCAAAGACCACTGCAGTGGTTTCCTTTTCATCACTGTCCCTAGCCAGGAGTTCTGCTGGGTCAGACTCTGACTGTAAACTGTTGTCAAGGCGAAAAATCTTCCAGCTCAAACTTGGCAGATCCATTGCTCAGCGGAGAGGATTGGAAATAATTGACTTTAACAGTCACTCAGGTTAAATTAATTGTTTGTTACGATATAAATAAGAGTCATTCATCTTGTCATCATAAAGCTAATACAGCAGCACCAAAAGTGTTTGCACTGTGTTCGTAAGCCCATGCTTTTCTGTGTGCAAAGTCTGTTTAGTCTGTAAGTGATTTTCACCTGCGCATGTATGTGTATGTGGTTTTAGCATGCGCTATCTGTGGCGTTGCCTGGGTGTAATGCTGTCTATAATCCGTGGGCTGCAGTGGGTAATGTAGTGTAGGGCAGGATCGGAGTAGTTGAAGGGTGGAGGGTTATGCTGCTCCTGGATGTAGTCTGGCAACAAGTGGGGGAGGCTGGAAGAAAACACAAAAGCCAATCAGAATGCAGTGGCAAATATGTAAAGTGATGTTCATATTATATCTTATACTCTACCTCTTGCAGTTAATGTCTTTAGCTTGCCCCATGTGGATCAGTATGTACTGTAAAACTAGTGGAGATATCTATCAATGCCAGGAGTTAGTTTCTGCACATTTTGTACATTTTGCAGTGAATCGCTGGCTCTGATTAGTGCCGTCTATAATTCTCCATACAGTGAACAATCATTTCGGGCAATTTGTGGAAATGTTTGGATGGGCAGCAGTTGCTGTGGAATACTCAGTGACTCATGAATATTCATGCAGGCTCTAGCCTAGATATTCTGAGTGTTGAAAGATGCTAAAATCTGTGGCTAAAGCTGATTAGAAACATGAAGCGCACATCAGCGCACATGCTTCTCTACACATGCTGTTGTCTGATTTGCAGTTCAGATGTTTTGGATCGTATATCATTATGGTTGTTCTTGCAATATGTATATCCTCTCTGATAATGAGGTACAGACGGTGCAGCCTGGTGTGCCATGACTCATTCTGTGAATAAAAGGAAAAAAACACAATTCTTGCCAATGATTCCTTGCAAACTTTCCCAATGACTGTTCAGACTTTTGTTTGTTCCTTGATTACAGTTAATATATATATAGATATTATTGTATTGTATTTTATAGATACAATTCTGCAAAGCACTGTCAAAACTTTTTGATGTTACTTTATGGGAAGTTAAAAAGGAACACTGGTAACAACCATGCCTGCACCACTATATACCGGACCAATGTGTGTTCTCCATACATCTGGGACCTTAATTACCATTATATCATACCATATAATCAAAGTCTCACTGTCTCTCTGGCTTGCAGACAACAGCATAACTTCTTCCCTGGCTTTAGCCGATTCACTCTAATCTAACAACATAATCCCACAATGCTGGCACAGGCCCCGGCCATTATATCCATAGGGTCTAGTTTACTGATAGCAGAGAAAGCAGGCCAGTCATCAGGGGGATTATGTGTCTCCATGGCCCAATAAGACCCGGTCCAGATGCTATACATCTGTATACTCCAGGGCCAAGGACACATGCACATAATGATGCACAAAGTCATCAATAGATACACTGCAATGCACATTCACACGCACATATACTGTACACATCACATTTACTTTAGCAGTTACGGCACATTCTCATTCAACATGGTGCATTCATCTTTGTATTCAAATCCTACTGTGACATTTGTGAATCTCTTTATTGTGACTGACTTTTCAGTCTGGGTGGTCTAGCTAAAATCTAAAAAGAACACGTTGTCTTCCTGACAGTAGCAAACACTACATGTTTTTATATTGATTTATAGGAATAGTTTGACTTTTTGGAAATACACTTATTAACTTTCCTGCTGGGAGTCAAATAATAAGATTGATACCATCCTCATATGTGTACGGTAAATATTAAGCTGCTTAGCTTACCATCAAGACTGGAAACAAGGAAACAGTAGGCCTGGCTCTTTCCAAAGGTAAAAAAATCCACATACCAGCATCTCTAAAGCTCAAAATTTGCATGTTATACAATTTTATATCTTTGTTTAATCTAACCAAGAAATAGCCCAGCACATAACCCACGAAAGCACAAGTCATTCTTACACTTTTGTGCAGAAAACAAGATATAACATGGTAATTATTGAGCTTTGAGGTATTGGGGGCCTTTTGTTACTTTTAGACAGAGCTAGGCTAGCTGTTTCCTTGTTTCCAGTCTTTATGCTATAGCTAAGCGGCTTCTCACGGTAGCTATGTATTCACTGTACCAACATGAGTGTGATATCACTCATCTCATCTAACTCTCAACAAGAAAGCAAATAAGCATTTCCAAAAAACGTCGGACTATTCCTTTAAGAAATGACACGGTGTGATGTGCTGATGCCCTTTTAGCAATTTTCCTGTGGATGTGTCCCCCTCATCATTACCTTGGTTTACTGTAAATTCTATCTGCAAACATTTCTCGGTGTTACCAAAGTGCAGTTTCATAACTCGGACCAAAGCTGTTAGTAGGAAGTGTTTTTGTTTAATATAGTAAGAGAGTGGGCGGTCCGTCCTCCAACTGAGAAGTTAAATACAAAAGACAGTGCTGCAGCAGCAGTACAGAGGACAGGATTTAAAGCCTTCAAGTTGCTGTAAAGGATTGTCTCTGGGCAGACCTACTTGACTACTGTACCTTGAAACACTGAGTGTGCAACTGTGTGTGTGTGTGTGTGTGTGTGTGTGTGTGTGTGTGTGTGTGTGTGTGTGTGTTTGTGTGGTCTGGTCATTCTCTGCAGCTGTATATTTTGTGGTGACCTGTAATGGACTCTGTCTCACCCAGCCCAAAGGAGCTGCTGACTCACCTAAATACTTTTTTTTAAAAATTCATTACAGTTTTAGTGATCATTAGAGTCTAGTCGTTGTTTTGCAGACCTGTGTGGCTATAAACATAGTCTCAGCATGGCTGTAGTGAGGCTGTGATGCTCATTACATAGCAGAAGATGACTGTTGAATGGATAAAAAAAAATGAAGAGACAACAGTGATATTCTTAGATCATTAAGTATGGCATGAAGATGATACCAAAACAAAAAAACATGTTGATATATCAATCAAAAGCTCTGACAATACTGTACAAGTCTCTGGCCTTTTTGGAGTCTCCAAGTGGCTGCTTCCGAGGACTCCATAGACGTGGTTTTGCTGGGGTACAACTTTGCTTATCTGGCCAATCACAGGCCTGAACAATTATTAAAACGCATGGCAACGCAATAATGTAGTTGTGCACAAATGTAGTTGTGTGCAATGTAAACAGCTAACCACACTAGAGACAAACAGAAGTTTGGCATATTTTGCTAAAATGTGACTGATTGGAACATGTTAAGGTTTAAAAGAGGAAAAATCCATTATATCTTTTGTGAGCCACCTTTCAAGCCTACAAGGATTGTTTGTTGCTCAGAATATAGTTTTGTGGTTGAGTGTTTCTTTAATTATATTCCTCGTCAGCACAAAATAGCATGAGACTATCATCATCAGGAGCTTTGATCAAACATAACCTGTTGAAAGTAAAAATATATGGTGTATGGTACTGGTAAATGGTATTCTACTTTATGTGTTTCTGGTGTTACTCACTCTCCTGTAACCGTCTTCTTGCAGCAGCAGAAGCAGGCCAGTGTAGCCAAGAGCAGCAGCAAAAGCAGAGGGATGCCGATGCCCAGGACCAGGCCCAGAAGAAGGTCTAGTTCCATAGCGTTCACCTGGACTCTGTCTGGAAAGAGTAAGGTAAAACAAGGCATGAAAAACATTTTCAGAATATGCTCTCATAAAAGTCACAGCATGTTTTACAGAGTGAAAAAGTATCATTTGCAGGTAACATGATTTTCTATTAAACCATAAACTTCACAATGGCAACAACACTAATAAAAACACGAAAGGCGTTCATTTAATCTAGTAAATGTTTCATAAGTTTCATAGTAGAGCGTCATAATGTTGGTATTTGACAGTTTAATAGCCCTCGAGCCTTTGCAGTGTACTTGTAGAATGGATGTAAAGCATGCTCAGATCCTCACCTGATAGACAGGACTGTGTGTCATCCACTTCAGTTGTGTCATTGCAAACACACCTGTAGCCCCCGTAAGTGTTGGTGCAGAGGGCAGAATGGACACACACCGCCTCCTTGGCCGTACACTCATCCAGATCTGTAGGTGTGGACAGTCCAATAGCAAGTGGGAGAGAGATGTAGTCTTACCAACAGTTTGCCATCATTTAAACAGTGCTGCAGTATGTTTGATTCCTTAATAGCACAGTACTGGAAAAACTACAACTTGTAATACATGCTTTTAGTCATTATGTTGAAGTTAAACAAAGACAAGTGTAAATCACTATAAGTATTGATAGTTTACCATCAACTTCGAATTCACTGATGTCATGGTGGCTGCTAACTCTGGCCAGGTAGTCTCTGATGTACCAGTGGGGTGTATCACTGGATACTTTGATACGATATTCGGCCACACCTGGACTGGAGTCCTGTCCTGGATCCTTTTTACTGGCGTTGTAGAATTTGTTCTGGAAACCCATCGACAGAATGTCCTCCAGCTGAGAAAGACCAATTATAATCATGCAAATGTGTTCAATTCTATTATTACTGTTACATACTACTAATTAATGTGTCACCAGCCATCACTGGCATGCCCACACGCACACACGAAACACACACCTGTTTGAGTCCATCAGATCTTCTCTTCCTCCAGCCCAGAGAGACGTTGAACACATTATACCCTGCATGCACAGTACAGCATCAACAGCCGAACTGACGTCTTAATGCCATCTATAAGCATGTTTACCATAGTGACACCTTTTTGATAAAAGGACCATATGGGAAGTCTTACCTGGGGGATTGACAGAGTCACCTGCAGAGAAACACATCAGTCAGAACTGAATTAAATGCACGGGTGAAACACTGCACATGTACAATCCGTTGTAAGGCACAGTTTTCATAAATGCAGGGGATTATTATATAGGCCACCTCCTATAAAGTTCATTATTCTTCAAATATAAATGTTTAATAAAGGTTCTCAGGGATTATAATTAGATTTAGTTTGTCTGTATTACTGGTAATGCACTCTCTAGCAAGTGTTAGGCACTGTACGCTGGGAATTACGTGAGGTCACCAAAATCCACAGACAACTTGATAGTGTGATCTTTTGCACCCTAAGAGGACAGGAGTGGCAGATGCCAATCAAGTAAACTCTACTGTAGTGTTGTGTTCCTGTTCACAACAATAATATGAAAGTACGTGGAAACCAAACAAATATGAACACCTCACATAGGCCATAATCCTTGTAATGAATACTGCACTATATTGACCACGGATAGTATTTTTTAACCATCACATGAGCAATTCTGCAATAATTCAGCCATCTTGAGTTGCCCATTGTCAACATAACATTTAGGCAATACAAGAAAATAATTGTGATGGGATGCCAAAGATCACTACATTGAAATGAGACCTTGAAGAGAGACACAGGGAATTTATAGTAAATATATAATAATCACCACATTTATATTTAAATAAGAGCTTTTAGCCCCTTAGAGTCTCTGGATGTTGTTGTTTCTAGCGTCAAGAGTCCCTCTGAGTGTGGCTAAATGATTGTGAACGTGTATCATTGTGCCCATACCACATCCATCTGTGTCCTTGGTTTTCTGGTATCTACAAAGGCAGTCGACAGAGCCTGGCGTATTTCTACACTCATACTTGGCATTGGGACAGGTTGAGAGCTTTGCACACTCATCTATATCTACAATAGAGACAAAGACAGCAGTGCAGTTAAATCATTGTAAAGAAATATGTTATTTTTCATAGTGACATGTTGGGTGTTCAGTACCTGTGCAGTTCTGTCCGTTTCCCGTAAAGCCAGGCTTACATGTGCAGGTGTAGTTTTGTTTTGTGGTGTGGCAGTCAGCGTGTTTGTGGCAGGGGAAGGGGAAAGGAGGGCTGCACATGTCTGAGAAGGTATACAGAGAAACAGGAATGAAATAAAAGAGTGTACCTGATGATGTGACAGCACAAAGAAAAATCCAGAACAAAGATCTTTAATGTGCAACAGACCCTGCTCAAAGCACTTGTATCCCTGTTTTCCATTAGAGAAAGTATTATCAGGACACTCTCCGCAGGTGAACTGGCCGGGCTCTGACTTTGACTGGCACTGCACCCCGCGGAAACAAGGTTTGCCTTGACATACATCTACAGTCTTCCCACAGAACTTTCCACTGAATCCCTTTGGACACAGGCACCCCACCACCTGAGAGGAAAAAATAATGAACGGAAGAGTGACAATTATTTTTATAATAATAATTATAATTATTATTATTATATAAATAAATATTGCATACATTCAAAAAAGATACTACTTGTCCCACAATTGGATCTGAATATGTTGAGGGAAAATCATATGAAGCCTGCTATTTATTTGAGCAAATATACCATTTAAGCAAGTAACTATGGCATAATAAATTGACAGGCCTAATTAAAGAAATTATAATGCAAATGATGAAAAAACAGCTTAGCCTAGGTTGTATATAGATAGTGCATGCAGGTCACTTGCATTACTTTTCTTTGATTTTAGGGAATCTGTTGTAACCTAAAATGTTTAATTAAAGAGGGAAGGCTTTTAATACTATACTTTAGTTTTGAGCATGAAAAAGTTTCTAAAATCCGGGATCATTCATTTAATTAACATGGGGAAGAACGGCATGAAAATTTGTGAGTGCTTGCCTACTAATTGAATTCTAAGACAACATTTGTTGAATAGTCATCTGAGGAATAAAATCTAGTACTTGAATTCATACTAGAATCTATGAGAGCATGTAATGCAGAGATGAGCCACGGGTCCTTTGTACTTTTTTCACATTTATTATTATCACTTTGTTTAAAATTCACTGGATAAATGAGCGGAATTAAATGATTTGGCTTATTAGTCATCTATTGGTGGAGCAAAGAGTTGTGGCATAACAATATGCTCATTCCTTTTCATTGTATCGTAATCGTAAGGATCATATTAAAGGGAGCTCTGAAACCCCCTTTGTTAACATTTATATTTGAGTCCTATGAGCTCTCATCGGGGCTGCCACTTAAATAATTCCAGATAAATTAACTTAATTAGAGATGTCAACTAAGACAGAGAACACTGTATCCATCGTAAGGAGACGTTCCTGTCATGAATTTTTCTTTTAAATATTCTCTTTGTGTGGAACTGTATATTCCAACTGGTCATGTGGCCATCCTGGTTGATGTTGCTGTCTAGTTTGTTGTAAGCCCATATGGGCTAGGCACCCTCTGGTACCGGACAAAAATTTGGACTGCAGTATACCTAATTACTTACTCCAGTTCGGAGTCAACATCGGCACAAACTAGTAGTTTTTCAAATAGAATCCGGCATGTGAACTGTTGCAGTAGCCAAACTCAAAAAATGTACCTGGAACCTTCCCTGCTGGTGGTTTTCAGTGATGCTGTCATATTGGCAGGCTCCACCATTGAGGCAGTTGCAGATGCGCAGTATAGGGGTGAACAGGGAGCTGGTGAGCTCGTCACTGACTTTGATTGTCAGCTGGACAGGCTGTGTGGTGAGGGGCGTCCATGTCAGGAAGCCATCACCTGGAGTGGAGAGCACAAGAGTCATATAACAGTACTGTAGAGCCTGCACAACATGAACTGATTCATACACATTTGTTTATATATAATGGTAGGGGGACTTCATGGGACAAAGCCATACCACTGTACTACTGTGGTTTAACAACAAAACACAAGACAATTAACAGCATGTTTCGTAACAGTATTAATAAAAACAAGCCTATCATTTTTCTGCCAGTTCTGTATGCCTGTGCGTGTCTCTCTCTGTGTGACCCATCCACTGACTCAGCTATGAAATGTCCCATCTGCCAAAAGACTTAACTGCTGGCTCACCATCCCACTAACAAATGTCAACATTAACGTCATCTGTTTCAATGGAGGGGGGTGGAGGGGCTCTCTTTGGTAAGAAGGTTTATGGGAAAAGTATGTGTGTGAATGTCTCACCGCTGCCTACAGAAGCCCGTGGAGGCCTTGGGTGGAGCAGTGAGTAGGTGATGGGGTCTCCATTTGGGTCTTGAGCAACAATCTGAATGTTGACGGTAGAGTTGACCTTACAGTGGATCACTGTAGGCTCTGTCACTATGGGAGGCATGTTACCTAGCAGAGCACAGTCAGACCACATCAAATTAGAACAAGTCAATGATGCCACACAAAAACCTTTCCAAAATA
Organism: Micropterus dolomieu; assembly: GCF_021292245.1. Lineage (NCBI taxonomy): Eukaryota > Metazoa > Chordata > Actinopteri > Centrarchiformes > Centrarchidae > Micropterus > Micropterus dolomieu. The sequence continues at coordinate 4,749,098 of NC_060164.1, read as the reverse complement.
GTCGTGCCATCTTACCACAGATCAGGGTAAGATTTTGATATCGCTTCTTGGCGTCCAGAGTCTGCAGGCCAAAGTCAGAGCTGCCGGATGCTAGGGTGTCGTGGACACAATGCATGCTGCCTTTACAGGTTCTCCTCAGCTCCTCCACCTCAGCAGGGCTGACACTTTTCAGCAGGTCCTCGAAGGAGACATGCCCCAGTGGAACCAGTTGAGGAGGAGAGAACAACAGGCTCTCTGGGACTGGAACCGCCCCTGGAAAAACAAACACACATGGGCACAGAGATCTGGATAAATGTGAGCAGGGACAGTTGTAGCGGCGCAAACACGCCATGAAGTCTGTCATAGTGGACTTTATGAGGATGGGGAGTCCTCAGGGAAGCCTGACTTTGTTCAGTACAGTGTTCAAAAATCTTATAATGTCATGTAAGGACACTGAAATGAAGGGGAGGGCCCGGAGATCAGAAAAAGACTTGGTGGAACTGAGGGGAAGTGCAGAGTTGGGTGAGAATTCTTGTTCATCACTACAAACGACACCTTTTGCATTACACACAGTGATGTCATCCAGTGTTCATTTAAAATGATGGATTGTGGCATTTTAAAAAGTTACCTCCAGCCCCAAGGTAAGTATAAAGATTCAGCTCAACAACCCTGGCAGTGACTGTGCTCAAGCCTGATACGGTTCTGCTGTCAGAAGCATCAAAGCAAGGGATCGTGCTGTAGACAAATGTAGCTTGAGAGGACTGAATGGTGAAGACTAATGATACAAAGGTCCAGGTATTAATGCGACAGTGCAGGCAACAGAGCAAGAGGGCTCGCTGTAAGCCAGCCAGCCTGTGAATTACGAGTAGTATTCAGTTCCATATTGATTTCATATGTGGTATGTTTTATATTGTACATGACAGCTTTTTTTGAGTTAACTTTTACATATTACATCTCAACTTCTCTCTTCGAACTCAGTGAAATAATGTAACTGTATGCATCTATGATCCACTCACAGGACAAGCCAAAGTCATGCAGTCTCTCCTCTGCGGGGGGATTGAGGTCCGTTGAGGGGAGGAGCCTGCCGTCAGACATGAGGAAATCGTCGGAGCGGTTGGCGCTCCAGAGACCCATGAGACCCACAGTGCGGTTGTAAAAGGTCTGAGGAACCTCCACCATGGCTGCCAGCTGGTTGTAGCCAACAATCCGCCACGCCACAACATGGAGACCACCAGCATACACTGCTGCACAGCGACTCAGTGACACACAGTGCACAGCAAAGTCCTCCACTCCCATGTACACGACACCTGAAATGACATATTTGTCATATGATTAATACAAAAGATACTTTAGTCGACAACAGCTTTTGGCTTTTTTAAAATCTGCTTCAAACTAGCTTTTTAAATTGTATGCCTGATGTGTGTGGTGATCTTTACCAACTGTGACTGGGACCTCAACATCATCCACAAAAATCTGCAGTCTGTCTCCTTTTTCTGAACATCTCCACTCAATCTGAAAATAATAACACATGAATATTAGAGATCGGTTACAGTATGATTTGCAAATGTTATTTGTAGTTTTTATTTGCAGAACACATGCGATTCTCAATTTCTGTCATACAATAATCTGTTATTGTCTAGACTGTAAGGATCTGTACTTTCACTGCCTTTTACATAAAATTGCATCCATCAGTTATAGTTGAATTAAATAGTGCTAAAAAATATTTGAGGCCAGATAAGCTCTTCCTGTCCTTCCCGCCAGACGACCCCACCGTCAGAGCGCGGATCTGCGGACTGTTTCTTGGACATATCTGCATGGATGAAGTCTTGCCACCTTCAACTAAACCTGTCTAAGACTGAACTCTTGGTCATTCCAGCCAAGCAATCTATCCACCATAACATCAAACTACAAATTGACTCCTCAACCATCACTCCAACCAGGGTGGTGAGAAACTCGGGTGTCATGATTGATGACCATCTGTCCTTTTCAGACCATGCTGCTGCTGTCTCTCGGTCGTGCCGCTTTGCTCTATACAACATAAGAAAAATCAGGCCCGACCACGCTCACTACGCCACTCAGCTTCTTTTACAGGCCACGGTTATCTCTCGCCTCGACTATTGCAACACCCTCCTAGTAGGTCTTCCAGCTTGTGCAGTGAAACCCTTACAAATGGTTCAAAACGCAGCAGTGCGTTTGGTTTTTTATCAGCCAAAAATGACTCATGTCACTCCATTACTCAGTGACCTCCGCTGGCTACCCGTGGCCTCCAGAATCAAATTCAAGTTGAATTGAATTTATTTCAGGATAACCCCTTGAGATGTATCATCTCATTTTCAAGGGGGTCCTGCAGCATACATGCATATACAGACACAAAAATTTACCACACAGCACAAACAGAAACACAATACAAACACAGACATATATACAAAACAAAAACTCGCTCACCTGCCCTTAACATAGCACATATATTAAAGGATATTGACAAATAATCAGCCGAGTGCATTAAACAACTAATACCTCATTTATCAATATGCCTTATGACAAAATGTAACATGCAGGATAAAGTCACATCTCACATAGAAATGTCCAAAGAAAATCAAGATAAAGAGAATGAAGACAAAGAAAGTCATGTTCATATACATACTAATATATATTTTCTACATAAACCATTTATATGTAATACTATTGGTATTCTTAATAGCAAGAGCATATAATTTTAAGAAAAGAAAAAAGTGACGATTTGAATAAGCCAAATGTGGAAATAGTTCTCAAGAAAAGAGGAAGGTTATTCCAGTCTTGAGGTGCCTTACATTGAAATGCTCTCCTACCAGCTACAGAAAATGACCTTGGTACCGTAAAAAATGTTGGACATTGACATCTAAGTCATTTGACCACCTAAGTGTCAATTGAAATAAACACATTTAAAGATAAACAGAATCCAGTGGTAATCCCTTCGTGGTTTAGGTTGCAGCCAGTTTAGTGAGTCATACATAAGACAATGATGAGTTTTAAATTGACAGTTTAGTATAAATCTGCAAAGGGAATTGAATACAAGAGGTCTAAGATTGGACTCAAAGGTATTAGTGTAGACTATGTCTGTGTTAAAAAGGCCAGCAACACATGGAACCTTCTACCCCCTATCTTCAAGTGGTACTTTCCGCCCCCCTCTTAGAGTGGTATGTTCCGTCTGCCCAGTGCAGTTCACAGGATCATTGAGAGATCTGAGAGTTCCAATTAAGTTACAAAAGGAGTGTTAATGCCTTTGTTTCCGACTGTTGTGTGCGTCCATTGAACTGTAAGTACGTTAAGTCTCATATTATTATAGTTTGGGTAGAGTCTTCTCCTTTTCTTGGATAAATCTTGCTCTAGCTAATTTTTGCTACTGTTAATCATGTCAATTAGGCCCATTTACTAGCAAGTGAGTATCTACAGTGGTAGTTGCATATGTGTAGAGCCTGTGCTTAATGTAATTACATTCAAAGCACCCTTTTTATTATAAATAGCTGCCTAGCTGCCAACTGTTTTCTGTAGAGGGATAATTTAGTGTGCAAAAGGTGGTTAGCTGGCACCACAGTGGTCTGTTGGTGCCACCTTGTGACCGTTCTAAGTATAGCTGTGTTATTTATTTATTTTTCTTGTTTAGTTCTTTATTATGACTGGTTTAATGGGTTGTAATATGTTGCATTACTTTGTATGTTATTCCTCATTTCAGAACCACACACACACATCTACCACAATTTGGCAATAAAGCAGTCTTAACTGGAAATTCTGGACTATTTTGTGCAGTCTGCATAATCAATGATTGGTATTGCCAGTTGAGAAATATTTTTTTTTCTGACTTGAGTTGAAAAACAATTCATTGATCTATACAGTGTTAAGACATCCATATACTTTCCTAATGATATTGTCAATGCATATCTTAAAGGTAAGGTTGGAGTCAAGAGGCCCAGATATTTAAATTCTTCCACATCCTGCATAAGGGATCCATCTAAAAACTTTTTTTCAAAACAAGAAGCACAACGGCGATTTTGGATTGTGGGAAACACCATGCAGCAGGATTTCTTCATGTTCAACAGAAGTTTATTAATGAACAGCCACTGTTGTACTTTATCAAAGTCAGATTGAAGAGTTCCTTGAACTTGCAGCAAATCCCGGTCAGAGGTATAGATGACAGTGTCATCAGCATAAAGCTCTAAATTACAATGAGAACAAACTTGTGCCAGGTCATTGATAAAGATCGAGAAAAGTAAGGGGCCTAAAGTTGAGCCTTGAGGAACACCTTTATCAACAATTAAATAATCTTACTGGAATCCTTGGTAAACAACACACTAATGCTTGCATACAGAGTGACGACTGGGTCTGCACCCATCTACCTAAACTCCATAATACAAGCCTATGTTCCTTCTCGGCCACTGCACTCCTCCAACAAACGCTGCCGAGCTTTCCCATCCCTTCACACAAAGCAATCTCAGTCCCAGCTGTTCTAATCTGTGACACCAGGATTGTGGACCGAGCTGCCACATGTCATTAGAGCAGGGGCGTCCCTCTCTAACTTCAAGAAGCTCATGAAAACTCACCTCTTCCGAGAACACTGTCTTTTATAACACCTCTAACCCCTAACCTCTAACATGCAGTTCCTGTGCTCTTCTTCTTCTATCCCCTTATAATTCTCATGTATTGATTGCACTATTTACCCCATTGATGCCATACGTGCTATTAGCTCTTGTCAGTTGTAGATCTCGTGCTGCATTGATGCTTGTATGCTGTTCCTCAAATTTAAGTTGCTTTGGATAAAAGTGTCTGCCAAATGAATAAATGTAAATGTACAACCAATAGAGATCTCTCTACACACACAAACATCCTGACCTTGCCAATGCCCTGGTGGAAGGCAGCCATGCGCACCACCACTGGGATCTCAATGATCCCCTTTGCGTCTGAGTGTAGCCTGTCCGTCTGTCCTTGCAGGGTGAAGATATTAGAGCCAGTGTTGGAGGAGAGACGCAATATCACAAACTCTCCCAGGGCCTTGAAGGAGTACTCCGTCCCATCTAAGGTGATGAAATGGAGGCTGCCAAACACCATCGCTGCGAGGGAAACATGGGCCATAGAGATTTTCTGGGAAATCCTTTAAATTCATCATACTATAGTCTTGTTTGATTAAAGGTGCAGCAAGTTTTCCGGAAATTGACAGACTGCGGATTATCATAACTGGATGTATACACCAGTATTACTTAAAAATAATGACCATTCCCACTGATTACTGTACAGTATGTACAGTATGTTTTACTTGCTCTGTGTTTATTGGTCCCTCACCTACACCTTGTGTCGCCCTCTGTGCCAAGGTGCGGCCATCAGGGCTGGTCCAGCTGTAACCTTGGCAACGATCCAGCGGCCTCTTGTTGAGGTAAAGGTGGCACAGAGGAGACTCGATACAGCACCACTGGAATGGTAGGAGATCTTCATCTAGAGAGAGAAGTGTGAGTAAATATTTATACTGGATGGCACGTGGCTGTGGTAGCATGGATGGGTGGCCAGACTGTCCTGTAAGTACAGGGTTACAGGTTTGATCCCAGCAAGTATCTTACTTTGTTCTTGAGCAAGCCACTAACATCTCACTGAAAACTAACTTAATTGTGACTGTTGGTATGTCAGAATATTTAAAAATGTGTCATTATAATGAACGTCTTATTAAATGTGTGTGTAAGAATTACTGAATTCCTATCCACTAATCACTAAAATGTTGATTGATACAGTACAGTGCTCCTTTAGATCCATATACATTCTGTTAACTCCTTGAAAATGTCTTTTAAATTTGAAAAACAGCCTATTCTATTTTTCTTTGTTTGACCTGTCATGACTTTTTCTTTATGACTTTTGGAGAAAATCTTGAATCTCAACAAATGCGGTCTTGAAAACAACCCTTAAAGAGGTCATATTATGCTCATTTTCGGGTTCATAATCTTATTTAGGTGTTGTTCCAGAGCAGGTTTACATGGTTTAATTTTCAAAAAACACCATATTTTTTTGTCATACTACACATTGCTGCAGCTCCTCTTTTCACCCTGTGATGAAGGCTTCGTTTTATCTACAGAGTGAGGCATCTTACTTACGGTAAACACAGCTTCGGTTCAGCTGTACATGTTCTCCTTACCAGCTTAGCAACATAGACAGGAGCAAGAGTTTCAGAGTGGTGAGTTATTAATCTGTAACAAATGAATCTTTCATCCACACAGTTTTAACTGAGCTCTGTCTCTACATCACAGTAACAACTTTGTGTCCATTGTCTGTCTGGAGGGTAGCTAGTGTTTGGAAGGGAGAGGAGAGCTGTGTGCTGCAGCTCACTGTTTTTCCATCCGTTTTTGAGGGTGTGCCTTACTAGTTGCTAGGCGAGTATTATGAGGTGCATTTTGCTGTGACGTCACAGCAAAGCAGAAAGAAGAAATTGCTGGACTATGAGCTGTTTTCAGGCAGCTCAGAGCAGTGTTTTCTGTGGGAGATGGGAACTCCCTTTGGGGTGGACTTTGGGCATTTTCACTTTGCAAACCTATAACATGTACAAAAAAATAAATAAAGCAGAGGGAAAAAGCCTAAAAGCATAATATGACCTCTTAAAAAAATTCCCTAGTGACTATAGGGAGTTGTACTGTAAATCATACTTAGGATAATGGACTTGGAATAAAATCGTAATTCACATGTATTACCGATATGCTTCTGCATGCTGTGTCCAGAGAAGTAGCGTTCATTGTACCCGGCCAGCAGGGGACCATCTGGTTCATACACACACCTCTTCCCTGAACCATGTCTGCTGGACAGGACGGACTGAAAGATGTGTCCCCCTATGCCCCCCCACCGCTGACCCCGCAGTGTCTTCACCATTGGCCCTGGATCTGTGGTGTCCTGCAAGAAGGACAGGTCCTCCAGAGCCTGGGTGCGGGTGCAGGGACACGAAGCAAGCGCCTTTGTCCACTCAGCGGGGTCTGGCTCCTTCATCGTCCATGCTTGGCACCTGACGCGGGGATCCACGCCTGAACCCGCTGGTCCGGTTAAATCATACACCAGCTGGCCTAACTTCCCCATGGTCCCTTTCACCTGCTGGGGCCTGTATCTGCCCCCAGGCCCAAAAAGGTTTTCTGGGGGGACAGTGGGCTCCTTGTGGGAGGATTTTCCATCTGTGTAGCCGATGAGAGCATCGTGGTATTGCCTCTGGCCAGGGCCCCAGCGCATCTCCCCGTATCGCAGGAGGGCAAAGGAGCGCACTCCATCCGTGGTTAGGATACACTGGAAAGTGTTAGTCTGAAATTTATAAATCAGAACAGTGAACAAGTACAGTGAAAAACATTTTTACAGTAAGTACTAAAGCTTTTTTGCCAGACGTATACTGTGCAGGTGTGGAAATAATGCTTTGAGGTGAAAATGCTTTGAAGGCAACGCGTGGTCACTCCAAATGTTGATTTTCTTCTGTTCACACACTTTGCATTTTGTTAACTGATAAATAATCTATTCTTTTTCCACACATTCCTAAATTTGCACAGTAGCCAACCGTAGATCATCATGAATTACATCAATTATAATAATTGTCTATTAAGTGTTGTATTTGTTCTATGATTTAACCTGATTTTAATCAATTCGGTGGATTACTGACTAACACTACACTGGAACACAGTTCATACTGAACAAGTCCGGCTAAACTCATCTCTCATAGAAGGCAAAAATTACACTGCAAGAAGACATAAGACTCATAGCAGCAGAAACTGAATCACTACACTGCAGTCCAGCCCTGCTGCCTGTAGGTGAAACGCCCCCAAGGTGGCACCAAAGCCAAACAAAAGAGCACAAAGAGTTCCAGGAATTCTGAATTCTGCTTTCTTTGACCTGATGTTTAATGGGGTCATATTGCACATACCAATAGCATAAAAAGCAGGACAAGCTAACAGTAATTCTTCCTGGTACATACAAGATTTAAGGGACAGACAGAGCTTCGGTCAAATAAGTTTCGAATGAGGATGACAGTGATCTTGAACTGTCCTTAGAGCAACCAAATGCGTCAAGCAAGCCAAAACATGCCTGGTAGGAAGAAAAAGAAAGATCTGATCGGATTAAAAAACAAAAGACTCTCATTACCTCTGAGAAGTTGATCTTCTGGTAGGAGACAGGCATCACATGGTCCCACGTGATCTTGAGGATCCAGGCAGGGGTGAAGGCAGGCTTGCTTCTCCGCTCCTCAAACGCTGTCACTTCACCAGCTGTATGATTAAACACTATCTGGGAGTAGACATTTGACATATCCAGTTTATGGTATTCCTGGAAGATTAAAAAAAGAACAAAAGATGGAAAATAAAGCACAAGTTGCAGTATAAAGCTGTTAAATCATCAGATAGCATCTAGCTGACAGGGCCAATTCTATGACTTTCTCTTTTTCATTTTACTTTACAGCTGAACAAAAAGTAAAAACTAACTCCAGGCTCATTTTGACACTCGCCAGACTTTGACCCCTCCCCTGATGACATTTAACCTTATAGAGCAGCCGTCCGTCCCCATGGGTGAGGTCGGCATCATCCCAAAACGCTGCCAACAGAGTCACACTCATGTTTTTGGGAAAACCACTGGCTAATGGAGCCGGCAGCAGGTACTGCTCATTCTCAGAGAGAGATTGAAACTGGACAAGGCCATTGTCAGAAAACTGAGAAAGGAAAAGAAGATACAATTTCAGACAGATAAAAAAAAACAGGTTGACTGTCATCTTCTGTCATAAAAATCACAACATTATGGCAAATTTTGCTGTAGTTAGAGCAACATGTCACTTTTATCTTTTTTAAATTTCATTTCTTCAGACATTTTTTACTGCTGTTAACCCCTAAGCATGTAAGCCCCTTAGAGATCTCATATTGTGCAGGTAATGTTATGCTGCCATTTCCACATTGTATATTGCAGTACCATGTGTGATATGTGTATTGCTATCAAATATCACACTCATAAAGGTTATGCATTATATTATATTCCGCTGAACATTACTGTTGCCTCTACCAAGGACGTTATATTTGAAAACATGTTTCAAATTGTTCAGAACCTTGATAAGGGATGTAAATTGCAGCTAGGATGGCTTCAGATGAAAACATTTCTAAATATTCTCCATTATTTGAACTTGCCTTGGCAGCAATATGCCCTCTCTGAGATCTTACTAGTGGAGTAGACAAATGCACTTAAAAACTCACATAAACCCTGTCATACACTTTTCCCATCAGGGGGAAACCCATCGGCGGTATGATGTATGGGGAATTTCCATCTTCTGTGTCCATCTTTATTTCTTTATCACCAACCTCTTCTCCAAAGGGGTACAGGTTGCCCTCTATGGGTGGAGCACAGACATTTAACAAAACTGAAGGCTACATTATGTTGTCTTCAGCATGTTTAAGTTGTCACTTTTAATTCAAAAATTTAAGTACTGTTCAAACACAGAAAAATATTAAATATTTGATCTGTGTTAATTGGTTCATATTCACAGTGTATCCAAAGAAGGCTAAAGTCAAGAGCAACTTGGACTTGGTTGAAGATACTAGAAGACGTTTCGTACCTCATCCAAGAGACTTCTTCACTTACACTTAAGCTGATGATACATCAGCTTAAGTGTACATACATACAAATTTTTGAGCAATCTTGCTGGTGGCAAGTCCGATTATATTTTGAACAGATAGCGGTGGTGCGGGGAGTGATGGGAGAAGGGGATTACGGTAGTAATCTTTACTCATTACCATTGACAGCAACATTGCCCAGCACCACTGCTCTAAAAGTTGCTCTGTGTATCATGAGCTTTACAGCCTGTGGTTACCCTAAATGGACATTTGAAAATAGCCACAAAATCCAGGAAGAAGACCAACACTACATGGGATGAGGAAAAGAAGGTCAAAACGCAACAACACTGGGCAGTGTTCCATACGTGTCTGGAGTATCAGAGAAAACTCAGGAGGATTTTCAACAAACACCACATCCCTGTGTTTCTTAAATCTAAGAACACGCTAAGACAGATGCACAAGAAAAGCAATCTAGTGTATACGGTCCAATGCAGTGAGGAATGCACAGAACTGTACATTGGGGAAACCAAACAACCGCTACATAAACGCATGGCTCAACACAGAAGAGCTAACTCCTCAGGTCAAGACTCAGCAGTTTATTTACATCTGAAGGATAAAGGACACTCGTTTGAAGACCATCAGATTCACATTTTAGTTAGAGAGTAAAAAAGTGACAAGGAAGCTATTTACACCCGGGTTGAGAAGCGATCACTGAACAGAGGAGGGGGTCTATGCCGCAACTTATCACCTTACAATGCTGTCGTTTCATCACTTCCCAGGAAACTTAACAAACATTCACTTTTGGCCTCAGGTGAGGATGCCAACAATGGTTGTCCAGACTTGAACCAGTGGTATTGATGGTCCTGGCAAACGACCCCACAGAGGTTTAACAGCCGAGTCAGTCAGAACAGAAGAAGTCTCTTGGATGTGAGACAAAATGTCTTCTAGTATCAACTAAGTCCAGTTGCCCTTCACTTCTTTGGATAACTACGACCTTGATGACTGCAAACCTTCACAGACATATTCACAGCGTACAGGCTGTGCCTTGTACTCTGGCGGGGGTCATTTGACGATAAAAAGCTCTCTCACTCTGATTAATTGCATGGCCTGTTGCCAGTGGTGGACAGTACTTAAGTACATTTACTGTGCTTGTACTTTACTTGAGTATTTTCTTGCCATGCCACTTTCTACTTCTCAGATGGAGATATTGTACTTTTTATTTCGCTACATTTATCTGACAGTAGTACTTTACTAGTTAATTCACAAATTAAGATTTTTATACACAAAACATATGAAAACTTAAAATAATTTTGTTGTAAATTAAATTAACCAACATTTTACAAAATACTTTTCACACATTTACAAGTACAGCTGACACCATTACTAGATTCACATTGAAGTTAACTGGCAACACCTTTGATCGTTTAAAACATTTTTCATGTCAAAACATTTCATGGTTCCACCTTCACTAATGTGAAGATTTGCTGCTTTTCCTTTTAATTGTTTTATTTATTTGTCATAACACAATCATAGTTGTTGCTAGTAGGACCCTACTATATTCTATGCCCTTGAGTGCCCTTAAGACAAACACAGACGTCTAGGTATAGTTATCAAGACAGGAGATTAACAAAGGGATGGCCAACCCTTCAGAGTCAGCATTCGGCACATTGTGTTGTTTTTAGGACAGGAACAGTCGTAAGACCCTGGCAGGTTGGTGCAGGATGTTTGCCCAGGACATGCCATGGGTGATAAACACTCATCCAAGTCCACACATCCTTCTTTTCCATGACCATTATGTTTGGTAGCATTCCAGCCCTCACTGCAAGAGCATTTGAAACCTCCTACATAGTTGGAGCAGGCAGCGGAGGAGTGACACTGCCCATTAGCGCGTTGGCACTCATCAAAGTCTACACATAGTGGCCCGATACTCACGAACCCGGGCCTACACACACATACAAAGGACCCTGCCGTGTTGTGACAGCGAGCGAGAGGGTGGCACGGTTTGGTCAGGGCGACACACTCATCCACATCTTTACACCAAGAGCCATTTCCAGAGAAGCCCAGGGGGCAGTGGCATGAAAAGGAGCCAGGGGTGTTCCAGCACCGGGCCAACGGGTGGCATGGTGAATTTTCACATTCATTGGTGTCGACACATGACTTTTTCTCCTCGTGGTAGCCTAGGGAACAAGAGCAGTTGTATGCTCCAGGCAGGTTGGTGCACACCTGGTCAAAGCGGCAGGTGCTGTTGTCCTTGCATTCATCGATATCCTCACAACCCAGGCTAATGGGCTTATACCCAGGAGAGCACAGACAGAAGAAGGACCCTGCTGTGTTGTAACATATTGAGTTCTCAGGGCAAGGGCTGCCATCTGGGTCATGACACTCATCCACATCTAGACACTCTGTACCATTCAGAATAAACCCCTCATTGCAGGGGCAGTTGTAAGATCCATGGATGTTGATGCATGTTGAATGGGGCTGACATGCCGAAGTGTTGAGGGAGCCTGAGCATTCATCTACATCCATACACTTTGTCCCATTACTCCAGAATCCTTTGTTGCATTCACAGTAATATGACCCAATAGTATTCATACACGTGCCATTGGTGCAAATCTCCCCCAACTCCTTGTAATTGCATTCATTGATGTCCACGCACAAGTCATCCACACTGGAAAATCCAGAGTCACAATTACACAGGTAGCTTCCATTAGTGTTAATACACGTGCTATGCTCAGAGCAGGTAGAGTTGTCTAGGCACTCATCGATATCCTCACAGCCAGTGTTATTGCCTTGGTAACCTTCCCGGCACTCACAGACAAAAGATCCAACTATGTTTAGGCAGGTGGAGAAATTAGGGCACTGGATGAGGCCAAGGGAGCACTCGTCTATGTCCAAACAAAGGGAGCCATTGCTTGAAAAGCCTGGGTCACAGGTACATTCGTAGCTCCCCTCTATGTTAGTACAGGTACTGTTGTCAGGGCAGTTGAAGTTCCCCATTACACATTCGTCTATGTCCTGACAGTGTGTCCCATTGTCCTGGAATCCTTCCCAGCAGTCACAGGCATAGGAGCCATTAGTGTTGAAGCAGTAGGAAAAGGCAGGGCAGACTTGATCTTGTGATTGGCCGCATTCATCCACATCCTGGCATTCGGTGCCACTTCCTTCATAACCATCTTCGCACTGGCAGTAGAAGAAACCCTGGTACTGGTGACACTTGGCGAGTGGGTGGCAGATGCTACTAGCATTCAGGCAGGTTTCTTCACTCACGCATGTGCCCACGTCGTACACCATATCCAAGATACACTTGCATGTGTAGGAACCATGGGTGTTGCTGCAGGTCATGTTCCTGCTACAAGTTGTGGCCAGATGACATTCATCCACATCCTCACAAACAAAGCCGTCACCCTGGTATCCATCCTGGCACTGGCAGATGTAGGACCCGTTTGTGTTGCGGCACAAAGCCTGGGCGCTGCAGTTATGTGGCAGGATGGAGCTCTCTTCACATTCATTCACATCCTGGCAGTCAAAGCCATTGCCCACCATGCCAGGTAGGCAAGCACAGTAGAAAGATCCAGGCATGTTAGTGCAGCTGGCAACTGGATGGCATCCTCCATTTTGGGCTTGGCACTCATCAAAGTCTATAATTTATCCAAAATGGGACAGTGTCAGGGAAATAGGCCCAAATGGTGCTAAAAAAAAGCTCACAGGAGAGTTCACTTATGGGGGCAAATAAACATATGGTGCAATGGATGCTTATGAGGAATTGATACATACCTGAGCAGTTCTTTCCATCACCTGTGAAGCCGCCGAGACAGAAGCAGGAATAGCTGCCATTTGTGTTGACACACTGGGCAAATTCACTGCACTTGTGCTGCCCTGTCTCACACTCGTTCAAATCTAGAAAGGTGATAGGAGAGAAGTGAGGTAGGAATAAAGAGGGAGATCATTAAGTTAAACAGCATCCCATCAGAAGACAATCCATTACCAGAGTTAATGATTTCTGTGTGTTGGTAAAGGTTTTACCCCCGCGACCCTGTACGCAGATAAGCGGTTGACGATGGATGGATGGAAGGTAAAGGTTTAGCAGATTTACTTTTATTTAGAAGTGAGGTAAAACTAAAAACATAGTTTGGTGGGGAAAATACAGAAAGAGGTAGATTATTAGGTCATTATTTTGGTACTGTCATGCCAATTTAGTTAGTGAGCGCGCGGAAATTTATCTGACTGAGCTCATCACTGAAGATGTGCCGTTTCAGTCGTGTTGTTGTCTGAGTTATTTTCATGTTTTCCTTAATATAAAGACTACAGAATTATAACTAATAACCATTTTTTATTCCAGTAGTTCAAAACTAGAAAAAGGATTTACTCTAAATTTTACAAGCATAAAGTGATAGTTTCCTGATATTATAGGAAGATGTCTCTTAGACATCCACACATTGTTTGCCTCACAGATTCCTTAAATCTGTCTTCTACCAGGATTTACCATGGCAGCTAACTTAATGTGAAAAAATTTAAAGAGAAAATATCAGTAATGTTTTGTGTGTTCAGTGCAGTTTATGAACTACTCATTCAAGTAGGTCCAGTTAATCAGAGCCTGAATTGCCATTTTTGTTTCACTAGCCTGACATCACATTCATGATTGATTCATATAAATCACTGAACATATCAGAGGTTAGATATATTTGAAAATAACAATAAAAGAACTGTGTTTTACCAAAACACTGTGTTCCGTTGAGAGTGTAGCCTTGTTTGCAGACACAGGAATACGATCCTGGGATATTGATACACTCAGTGTCATTGTCAGGACAAATGTTTTCCCTCTGGCACTCATTTATGTCAGAGCAAGTCAGTCCGTCACCCACATAACCCAGGTCACACACACACTGGTATCCGGCAGATGAATGGTGGCACAGGCCATTATTATGGCAGGCAGGGTCACACAACGGGCTGGGCGGCACACAGGTGTCGTTGAAGGCCACCGTACCATTCAAACATGAGCAGACATGTGCACCAGGGGAGTTGATACACTTTGAGAAGGCTGGGCAAATGGTATCAGAGAGTGTGCACTCATCTGCATCCTGACAGGAGAAGCCATCACCCACGAAACCTTGCTGACAGGAGCAAAAGAAGTCCCCTATTAAGTTGGTGCATAGTGCCCGTGGGTGGCATGTACCTTCTGTAGAACACTCATCTATATCTACACACAGGGTGCCATTTGCTGAAAAACCTCGCTTACAGGAGCAAGTGTGGGACCCGATGGTGTTAAGGCACGTGGCGTTGACATGGCAGGGGTTGTCTTTACACTCATCCATATCAATGCAGCCCATGTTGCTGGCAGGGCGGTAGTAACCGACCAGACAGGGGCACTCGTATGACCCGTCGATGTTCTTGCACTTTTCATTCGCTTCACATGGACTGCTCAGTTCCTCACACTCATCTATATCCTGGCAGAGAGTCCGGTTAACCAAGATGAAACCTGGCAGGCACAGACATGAGAAGGAACCCTGGGTGTTGACACATGTTGCTTTGTTTCTGCAACCTCCATTATCCACCTGACACTCGTTCACATCATTGCACCGGATCACGCCATCTCCAGAAAAGCCCACCTGACATGTGCAGTTATAAGAGCCAGGCAGGTTAATGCAAACGGCATTGGAGTGGCACTGCTTAGCCAGCGAGCACTCATCCACATCCACACAGGTGAAGCCGTCTCCCCTGTATCCTGCTGCACACTTACAAGTGAAGGAGCCAGGCGAATTCAGACAGGTTGCGTAGGGACTGCAGCTCCCTGCTACACACTCATCCACATCATAGCAACGGGAGTTATTGAAGATGAAGCCGCTGCCACAGTTGCAGTAATATGACCCGCCAGTGTTGAAGCAGGTAGTGGAAGACGGGCAGATGTTAGGTGTTGCACACTCATCAATGTCTTCACACCGTCGACCATCTCCTAAAAAACCTTGCCGACAGGAGCACGTATAACTCCCCAGCCTGTTGATGCAAGTTGCATTGGAATGGCATTGATTGATTCCAGTGCATTCATTTATGTCTGCACACATCAGTCCATTTCCTACAAAACCACTTTTGCAGGTACACTGATATGACCCCATGGTATTTACACAGTCTGCATATAAACTGCAGGTGTTACTTGCGCATTCGTCGACGTCCACACAGCTCTGTCCAATACTTTCATAGCCACTGCTGCAAGTGCAGCGGTAGCTGCCAGGCAGATTTATACAGCCTTTGTAGCCAAGTGAGGAAGAACACACAAGAGGAGTCGTTGAACATTCATCTACGTCAAGACATAGGTAGTTTCCATTGCCCTTAAAGCCAGCATTACAGGTACACACATAGGACCCAGGGTTGTTGGTACAGGTGGCGTTCCAATGGCAGATCCTTGGGGTAGCACATTCATTAACATCAGTGCACTGGAAGCCGTTGCCAACAAAGCCACCTTTACACTGGCACTGTCGCCCACCCTCGACGTTAGTACAGAGGGCACTGGCATGGCAACCCCCATTATCTTTTTGGCACTCATCGATGTCCTGACAGTTGGTGCCATCTCCAACATATCCATTGAGGCAGACGCAGCTGTAGCTGCCTGGATTGTTGTTGCAGCTGGCCTTTGGGTGACAGCGGTGCAGGCCAGTGACACATTCATCGATATCGTTGCATTGCAGACCATCGCCCTGGTAGCCCATCTGGCACACACAGATGAAGTTGATGCTGACCGTCACACACTCGGCCAGAGGGTGGCACTTGCTGCCTGCTGCTTCGCAGTCATTCAGGTCAGCAGCTGAAACAGATAAGATGGAGAGAAAGGAGCTTGAACAATACTGAAAGGGACTATGTGTCAACTCAATTATTGTAAATATGTGTAAGATGCATTTGTAATTTAGTGTCAACTGTCTGTGTTCTGTGTAAAACAGAACTGATAGTTTCATTGAAGATAAGATACCTGCACCGTAGTATTCCAGCACAGCAAATAGACTTATCCGCCACAGGAGTGGAAACCTGTGAGGGCAAAGAAAAGAAAATCTAACAGTCATCACCCTGTAGTGTAATACACCTCTGTGTTCTTCAGAACCATCGAGGGCATTCTACATATTTGGTATTTTTTAAAACTTTTTTAATAAGTACAAGAGATGAGGGTGTACGAGAGAGAAGACAGATTCGTATGAAGGTAAGGAGATGTGACCTTCACCCACTTTGTGGTTGCTGTAGCAATTTTTAAAATCAAAAACAGCAACAACACACAGTGGTTTCAGTTCTGAGGAATACGTAGCCATACATCACATTAAGTGTGAAATGTCATCCAGCTCTGTTCTTGAAATAGGAAGCAAAGTCTTGATGCAACCTAATTGCAAAGTATGTATTACCTTCCTTACAGTACTTTGTGTATCCACAGCCTACTTTTATCCCACTGAACAATGATCAGTTGTCTATTGTTACAGATGGTGTAACACAGATCCATTGTCCGATCCTGACGCACCCAAAGAAGTCATTTACTGTCATTCTGCTCTTGCTTATCCAACATCGCAAATGATTCCTACCAGATAAAGTCTGCTCAATACACTAAATTTATCTAATTTTCAAGTATTAGCTTTTTCAGCTTTGGTCATTCATTAAATACTGGTTATTGTCAACCATATCATTCACTCCCAATGGGATAGAGGCTCTGTGAACACAGTCTGTAGCATTTTTTATTTGCTTTACATCTTTTCTTGTCTTTTTTTATTTAATATTTCCCATAGTTTCCTCTACTGCCAAATAAATAAATAAAAAAGTCCTCTTTCTCTCAACTTCACATTGGTCAAAATTTAAAATGATGTTCATAACTGCAACGTGTAAAGCACAGCAGCGCAAAATGGTACAACATGCAAAACATGATAATTGTAAATGGTAAGAAAACATTTATCTTATAACAAATGTGACATTTTGACTAACCCCTAAGTGTATGTACACAAATTGAGTGAACAATTTTTTCACACATTGTTCAGATGTCTAAAAACTTTCCACACAACCCCTGCCACCGCAGTTTTCTTGGGGAAGTATTCAAGGTATTTTGGGTTAATTGATCACACCAGAGTGCTGGTTTATAATTTGTTTTCCCACTGTGCTTTATGCAGGTCTGTTACCTCAATATGTTTTGAGGCCATGGCTCAATAAAGTAGTTTTGCTGAATTAGAAGTATAATGTCACCACTCCCTGTTTGTTCTGATAATGTTACCATCTAAATGTCAATATTCTCTCCAGGGCATGTAGGGCTATTGTCAGTGTCTAAAGAGGAGGGTCTGCAGTGGAAGTACTGAGGCAGTCATAGAAAGCCTGACTGTAACTACAGACATACGTATGACAGATGTCGTAAAGTCCATCACCATAAGCAACAAGAAAACTATATCTTAAGAAAACCTTTGAAATGTGAGGAAATGATTGCTGTTTGTGATGTGGCATCAGATAATATAAATTCACTCTTAAACATGCAGCTTGTCCCTAAACTGAACTAATCTATGATGATTGAACCTATCATTGTATGTCTTTTGGACCGGGTGTGTCCTTAAATATTAATAAAATAAATAATTAATTAATTAATTAATAAAAGCTAATAAAAAATAATTATATATAAATTCTCTGTGTAAATATATTCTATGTAGTTAATTCTATTTTAACAGTTATTAATATAAAATATAAATATACTTATTCGCTTTCTTGCCGAGAGATTGATTTGTGTTCATTTATGTCCAAAGCCACGCCCCTTTCGATAGTCATTGGTTAATATCTTGAAAAGTAATTGAGGAATCGACACGCTTCATACAACTTTTGCTAAGCATTATCCAATGATGATCTACAGGTATTGGTATTGATCTTCTCATTTGTCAGTTCAACTGACCAGAGGCCAGTTTAGCACTTGATGGACTTGACACAGAGGGACCCAGCCTGGCTTTGTCCAAAGGATCCATAGAAAAAATGTTCTACCAGCAACGCTAAGGCTTTCTACTTAACATTTTGTATCACGTTTGTTTACTATGTACAAAAAAACAAAGTGTAGAAATTACAATTTGTGGTTTCACATGGCGTAGTGACTTCCTAGATTCTCCTCTGAAATCAATACACACAGGCCAAGAAATAGTCCAGCAC
>NC_060164.1:4714808-4730392 GCF_021292245.1 Micropterus dolomieu | reverse complement strand
TTCTCTCCAGGGCATGTAGGGCTATTGTCAGTGTCTAAAGAGGAGGGTCTGCAGTGGAAGTACTGAGGCAGTCATAGAAAGCCTGACTGTAACTACAGACATACGTATGACAGATGTCGTAAAGTCCATCACCATAAGCAACAAGAAAACTATATCTTAAGAAAACCTTTGAAATGTGAGGAAATGATTGCTGTTTGTGATGTGGCATCAGATAATATAAATTCACTCTTAAACATGCAGCTTGTCCCTAAACTGAACTAATCTATGATGATTGAATCTATCATTGTATGTCTTTTGGACCGGGTGTGTCCTTAATAAAAGCTAATAAAAAATAATTATATATAAATTCTCTGTGTAAATATATTCTATGTAGTTAATTCTATTTTAACAGTTATTAATATAAAATATAAATATACTTATTCGCCCTTTTCGATAGTCATTGGTTAATATCTTGAAAAGTAATTGAGGAATCGACACGCTTCATACAACTTTTGCTAAGCATTATCCAATGATGATCTACAGGTATTGGTATTGATCTTCTCATTTGTCAGTTCAACTGACCAGAGGCCAGTTTAGCACTTGATGGACTTGACACAGAGGGACCCAGCCTGGCTTTGTCCAAAGGATCCATAGAAAAAATGTTCTACCAGCAACGCTAAGGCTTTCTACTTAACATTTTGTATCACGTTTGTTTACTATGTACAAAAAGTGTAGAAATTACAATTTGTGGTTTCACATGGCGTAGTGACTTCCTAGATTCTCCTCTGAAATCAATACACACAGGCCAAGAAATAGTCCAGCACATAACCCTCCCAATAGTCATTTTGTTTTTGCAGTTTGCTTTAATGTACAGAATAAACAAGCGGAATAAATAAATATCTATTCTCTTTTGTATTTTAACTATAAATGTAATCTATACCTAAATATCCTGCTGCCATTTTGGCCAGATTTGCACTCATTGCACATGAGTGAATTCAGTTTGAAATAAATGTAATAGAGAAAATTATGAGACAATTCATTACGTATTCTAAATTACCACTAAATAACTAGAGGGGGAAAGTAATGTAAGTACATAACTAAACAATTGTTCATGAGAACTAAAACAAAATCCTATTTAAAAAAAATAACTATAAAATTGTAAACACTGAATCACAAAACCATATCAGTAGGACAATAATGCATGTTTTAGGTTAAACTTAACATAAGGTTATAGTGATGTAGGAATGTCATGAACTGATCCATATAGAAATGAAAATATCCTCCTTTGCATCCAAATGAAGCCTTTATGCTTTCATTTTATAAACATTCACATTTTATAAACATGATTAAATGTATACATAAACATGTTTCATGGTATATAATCATTTACCATGAGAGTGCCTTAGATTCCTTTCATACAGCCAACTAACACCACAGACCGCCATTAATAAGTATGCTAGAGAGGCATCATTTTATTTAGTTTTTTTACTGAAACACTGGCTCTATCCTTGAAAAGCACCTATTTATTTTCATTAAATATTTCCTGAGCCAGTGCAGCACTCTCTATTTGTTTCTTCATATGAAACATAAAATTTTGGACAGGGTCACACGAAATGGATTAATGAAAACTTCACAGATGAACCTTGGTAACTTTGAAGAGCCATAACAGTCTTCGGTCACCGCTAAAAGAAAACCCAAAAGCAAAAACAAGAACGAAGTAAAAAGTAAAGTGAAGAATACAGTAGCAGAAATCACTCACCACATGTTTCCCCGTCACCTGGTCTCTTTAACTTTCCTCTTCTTTCTCCACAGAGTCGGACCTCTGTCGTCTTCTGCTTTCTCCTCCTCCACCTCTGTCTTGATTCCTCCACCCCTGGGACTCGGGACATTGACCCACATCACCACACCGAACACTTCCCTGACATTTTAAACCTCTGAGATGGGGAACACCCATAATCCCCTGCTTGTGTGTCAGCTCTCGCACAATAAGTGGACCAGTCCCCTAAGGCCTTCATTTGTCCTCCTCACTGACAAAAAAACAACTTTCATTCACCTGTTCATCAGGGGAGAAAGGGATTTGGAACCTTCGAGTGATATTTTACTTTTTGGTTCTTCTGTGTTTGTTACAGATATCAGTTTGTGTGAAGGATGCGTGTTAAAAACATGTGGATCATATTACAGTCACTGTTGATACCAGTGTAATAACTTGAGGGTTTAATCAAAACATTTAGTTGGCATTGTCAGGGTTTGTGGCTAGAACCCACAGGCAGGAAGGAGACCGGCAGTTAAGTGTTAAACAATTTATTAATTACTCAGACTTGGTGAAGGGCTGTGTTTGGGGAAAAGACCAGAGCGGTGTTGTCAGAGTGGGCTGGCAGACTTGGTAGGCTGGAGAGTCGGGTTTGTTTGCTTTGCGCCTTAGTAAGTTTTTACTAGTTAAAATTAAGACCACTACTAGTAGTACTAGTTGCGTGCAGATGCTTACTAGTATGCGTTTTTGTCTTACTAGTAAGGTCAAGTCGTTGACTAGTATGCCAAAAGTGTGTACTAGTATGCCAAAATGCCATACTAGTAAGAAAAATTTCTTACATACATACATTCTTTGCATTGATTCATATTCACTGCATTGTCCTGTGTGGCAAAACCCATTCATTAGCATGGCATTAATGTTAATTTTAAATATTTGATCCTGATGTTATTCCAAGGCAAAGTTCTACTAAATACAGGTTAGATTTCATTAGATCCTGGCATCTTTTCAAGCAGTGACATGATGGACCTGTCATTCAGCCCTGTATATGCCACACAGAGTAATTGATCCTTGGCAGCAACTGCAGGAGTGATAAGACAGTCACAGATACTGAACTGATTTATGAGGTCCATCGACAGGTGGGAAAAGTGGGACAATGTGCATGGTCTGTTGTAAAGATTTCAGTATCTAATCAGTTGAGCCTGCACAATTGTTTCCACTTGCCATTTAAGGACCTTTAAGTCAAAATGGTGAGGATCTGGGTTTTATATTTCTTATCAATCTGTAACAGCCCTGTGATGGACTGGCGGCCTGTCCAGGGTGTACCCCGCCTTTCGCCCAATGACAGCTGGAATTGGCTCCAGCCCCCCGCGACCCTGTACATAGGATTGACGATGGATGGATGGACAGATCAATCTGAAACAAACACAGTTTTGATTCTTGAACATATGTGTTTGAGGCTCTGCCAGTAAAGTTTTTCTCTGGCAGATGAATGGAAGCAGTTGGTCACACAGCGTGTCATTGAGTTCCTGTCTACTCCCTCCCCAGGTCAACAGTGGAGGGAGAGAGTGGACAGTGACACAGTGTGACAAAACGGAGAATATATATTTTTACAAAAAGACTATACTTAGGTACAGCAGGGCTTTGCTAACATGCTCACAATGACTAGACTAAAATGCTAATGTTAAGCTGGTATAAGGTTTACCTGCTAACATTTATTAATTAAACACAAAGTGTAGCATGAGGCTGCTGTGAATGTCTTTAGTTTTGCAGGTATTTAGTCAATAAGTAATACTAATTAACAATTTGACCTGATGAGAGCGCTCAGGGGCTTCGCACAAAATTACGGACACTGTACATAAGCATAACCTATGGCCCCCTCGCCAGATCCCCAGCTTTACATTCTAGTATTTTTGCAGGCCTTCCTCAAATGAGGGCCCTGAATACTCAGTCCCCCTTCCCATCCCCAGTCCTACGCCCCTAATGGACATGAGGGGTCAGCGTATCAAAGCAAAGTTATTACGATTCATAGAGAACACAAACATGCATCTTTACAGACAGGTGCAAACGCATGCACACACTAGCAAAGTTACGTGATATGTGAGGTACGCAGACAGATTACAAAAAGAAGAGCTTCACCACTTGAAACACTTTCCTCGAACATTTGTGGTACATCTAAGAACTCACGGGGAAGTGGCGCAATACTTAATGTGACTGATCTCCCCTTTATGGGAAAATAACTCTCACACTCTTTAATGATCTGTTTTTGATTCTCTTTACCATATTTACATAGATTTCATAAGCAGTGAAATAAGTATCCATTAAAAATTTCAGAAAGCGATCATTTCCTCTGAAGACCCCTCGTGAGTTCTAGCAAAATAAGTACAGTACATGAACCAAGGTGTCTAATATTCACATACAATGATTATTATACTCATAATGGGAAAATACATTTAGTACAGATTTTTCATCCTCATCCTTTCCTCATCATTTACAAAAGCTGTGTTTTTACATTGGGTTGGCCATATTGCAAACAATTACAGTGACTTTGTGCTTGGGGAATATGTATATTTTCTTTACCTTGAGGTCAATTGTGACTGGCAGATTCATGAGGAAAAGCACATAAAAGGACAAGCAATACTGTGAGGGAAAAAAAGAGGCTACATGACCCCGTGTAATACCCAAAGCACCCACAAAGGGAGAAATGCACCCCTAACTGTGCTGCTAAGCAAATAGCATCTTGGTGCTTAGGTGCTATTAGCACGTAGCCTATTTAAAGGAAGCAATATGTTCTCTTTAATCAAACATTTTAAGATATGAGTGGAAAGTTTTGCTCTTGTAGCTGCATTTGTAAATGTTTTTGAGACATTTCAGCAGCAGCAATCCATTCTTTGTAAATTTACCCTCAGTGTGTTAAATCATTTTTGTCTCAGGCTGAAAGCATGCAAATAGGGTGCGGCCACCCTAGGCCCACGGCTCCCTCCAGTTACAAAGGGAACCACCATGGGCCCAATCTGCCTGACCGAACATTATTCAGGAGTTTTGTTTTCAAACCTAACCTGTTTGGTTCCGTTAAAACAAACCCTGGTTCTTTTGCCCGGTTAGTAGTACAGTTAGTTTGGGCTGATGTGAAAGCTGTCAATCGAACCCTGGGGCTCATCAAACAAATGCAACATCACCACCTGAAAAGGGTGGACGGCAGCCTCTGGTGTGGTTCAGTTGTGATGTGTAAGCAATCGAACCAACCACAGGATTTTATGATAGCAGATGTGATTTTAGAATTATTTCAAATGCTAAACTACTGATCCATCTGCTGATCGTGAAATCTATTCAGGAAGTGATCTTCTTGTTGTTCTATAGCCTACAGTATAAAAGGGCCCACTAGAGGTCCTCGCCTTCTCTGCAATGAGCCTCCAGCTCTGCGCCAGATAGATAGATAGATAGATAGATCGATGCTGGATGGATACAGGGGTCAGAGGAGGCTTAGCCCGGCTGAAGTCAACAATCAGCTCCCTTGTCTATCTGGTGTTTGTGACTAGTCCTGATGGACTCCAAAATCCCGGCACTGCTTAGGAGCCTACACCATGGTTCAATGAAGTCCTGTTCCTATTGGTTTGGTGCTATTTCCTTGCTGTGAGGCTCAAGTTACTACTACGCTGCCTTCCTGCCTTAGCAAGGCTTTTTAGGTTGTTTGAGGGTTCACACATTTGTTGGTAGCACACCAGAATGGATATTCACTGGGGAAACGTCGGGTAGGAAAATGAAGTGCCTCCAACCACAGGATAATATTTACATCAATGTGTGTTACAAGATATTTACAAAAACTTAAAATACATTCAAAGCCAATGTCTAGTAACTAATACTTTGAGATAGAATTGTATAAAATGAGTGATTAAACCAAACACAATTCCCAAGTCTAAAAAAGCTGCAAAACTGCAGACCAAGATCCAATAAGAAGAAGATCCAATAAAGTCTGACTACCCTTAGAATTACTATTCCTGTTTACAATGGAGATGAGGGGGTTTAACTAAAGCCTAACAAAGTCAAGGCTTCTATAGCATATATGTCAATTCTTTATTCTTCTTTCTATTGAAATGGATCTTTCGGGAATTTGATTCCCTGCACCACAAAATAAACCAAGCAAGTGTTGTGCATGTTGCCTTCTACTCATCTTCTACAACACTGTCGCCGTGTGCCCTGTGTTTTGTTTTGTGTGCGTCTCCTTCTCCTGTAGTTCTCCAGGTGCTCTCTCTCCTGCTTCACAGTTGAAACTAGTGAATGGCTGCTGCTACCTGGAGGAGAAGAGAAGGAGAGAGCAGCAACCGGGCAATGTGGCTGGTCTTGAGAGGCCACCCTGTGTGGCTGCTGACCAGTGGGTCAGATGGCGGTGCTTGGGTGCAGCAGGAGTTGAGCTGTGTGCCTTGGCGATTGGCGTAGCTGTGGGCTCGCATACTCCCTCAGAAGAGGGAGGGTGTTAAGTGTGTTTTTATTTAAGTTGCTAGTTCTGTGCTTTTAGTTAAAACCTATATCATTTCTTTTAGTTAAATAGTTCTTTGTGAAGACTTTGTGTTTCTGTGTCTTATAATAACATAATCTTGACCTGGTTTTCATTTACAGTATCTTTGTTACTTCTCTCTTCACCTCTGGGCTTGAGCTACCTGAGGACGTAACAAACATGTATGGTCATAAACAACACAGTTATTCATTGGTTATACAGAGTACACATGTCTAATCTATGTGAGCAGTATATAAGTTCCTTTTTCCAAATGAAGCCACACATGTTTTCACTTTAACAATTTCTCAATCACATAGACATTATGCAAATACAACATTATAGAAGTGTAACCGTCATAGCCTAAGATGAGCGTATGGAGTCCCTGTCCATTTCAACCACACATGTAGCCTTATTCCCCTTTTTTTTTGGTTGATGAAATATTGAGAAAGATTAACTTTTCATTTTCTCTGTCTAAGTCTCTGGTTTTATTCCTCTTTTTGTCTTTTAAAACAACTGGCCGGAAAGGTAGCACCAGCAGAATATATTTGTGGACTTTTCCCTCTCCCAACAATGTTCAGCTGCAGATAGTTCAGTTTGCACCACGCAATCTGACAAGATCTATTTTGTTTTCATCCTGAGGGGGAAATGAATGTATGTATGAAATTTAATGGCAATCCATCCAGACGTTCTGAAGATATTTGTCTTAAAACAACCTCATGGTGGTGCTACAGGAAAAGTCAGGGGATCACCAGAGTCATTAGGGATCATGCATTTCTTTACATAATTTCATGGTAATCCATTCAGTAGTTGATTCACTGTCCCCCAAAGCATGGATTTGACAACTTTGAAATTTTGTGAGAAATGCAAATGAAAATTGTCATTTTCTGCATGTTGAAATTCAAATGCCCTCCTTATCTTTGTCTTTAATCATCCATACTTTCGAAATAACACCACTGGATTCATTGACACTGGAAATTAGCATGGATAATCCTGGTGCTTGGCAATCTAGAGGTCAAATAATGATTGCCATTTAAAAAAATCCAAAATGGCTGCCATAATGAAAGCCTGCAAAATAACAACTTTTATTTTCTGTATGGTTCTATTCAGCTCATGAAATTGCACAGGTTTACAAATCCCCACAAAATGCAAATATAACATAGAGAAGATATTCCCTGAGGTCACTGAGGAAATCTTGGAAGTAAGCTGAGAACATTTTTTTTTAAAAGAAATTTGTAGCTTTCTCTTTAACTTTCCAATTTCTCCTATAGCGAATTTCAAAGTTACCGTTTCTTCAACATCATTTATCCCACGTATTTTAAGCAAACCCAGATGTGTTGCAGCTGAAGCCCAACAACTTTCTGCTAGCTTCATGCTGTGACAGGTGACACATTAATGCTCCGATGTGGATGCTAATTCTTTAGAAAGGAAATACGTGTTTGTATCCAGTAATGTATCTGCATTTGGGTACACAGCAATGACATAGGCCTTAACTTACAACTTACAGACAGGTGAGAACACAGGGGTGTATTTTAATGTCTTGTAACGCCTGCCTGTAATTTTGGACTTTCTGAACATTTCACCTCTGCCATATACTGTATATAGTTTTTGTTTGTATGTTTTCATACCCTGTATAGCACATTGAACTGTCCTGGACTGTATGAATTGTGCTTAGAAATAAAGTTGCCTTTCTTTGCCACCACCGAGACCTGGCATGCATGGCAGACTGGCGCAGTCTGGACAACACCAGTCAGGAGGATTTTTCCATCCTATTGTGTTTTCCCCAAATGATGTACAGATGTTTAGGCATGTCAAATGGCTTGAAAAATAGTCCATATAGCTGTTGAATATAGGAAAATCATCTCCCCAGGTGCCCTGGACCCCCCTAGGTTTGGGCTAGGCCCAGAAGGTTTACAACATCTTCTTCTGTCACTGCTTCAGGGGCATCTGGCCACTTCCTGGTCATCCTCTTTAACATTTGATCTCAGGGACATTACTGTTGACTCTGTGTTTCATTCAGGAGATTCTTCTCTTTACTTTCCAGTATTGCCCATTTGATTCTTGATTGACATCAACTAATGAATAAGGATACACATATTGGGTGCACTGCTTGTGAGAATATTTCTCAGATACAGTAGATAATCTCTATGAGACCTGAGGTTGTGACTCAGCTGTGTCATCCAGCTGTGACTCACAACACCTGAAATGTTTTCCCAACCTGGTTTCTGTCATGGAAGACAGTTGGTGATGTCATCATGCCAAACAGTGTTTCTCAGTTCATTATAAACAAAATAGATATTTAAACTTGCTTGACACTATTGTAATATTTTAGGTTTATGGTATAAAATATGAACAAGAACACAACTTTGGACACAGCTAAATAGTTTGAATCTATCACAAAATGTGACATATCGTATGATTTGTTAATAACTGAGCGTACACCTACCAGAAAGTGATAAAACACAAAGTGCTAACATATAATACAGTAGTATTATAATAGTATAATATAATATGTTGGGAATATGTAAAAGCAATTGCAAAAGTCACTATAAACTGTCTAAAACATACATACAATGATACAATATAATATATATATACCTTTACCCAATTATTTGCATCCAGCAGGAATATGATTCTTTCAGTAGGCCTATACAGGTCACTATAAACCACAGTCTACAGATAATTTTTAATGATAACAGAGTGAGGACGAAAATTGCCATTTTCTGCCCTTACATGTACTGTAGGCTAAATGATTAAATGGAGATTTTCTTTCAGTGGGGTCTATTTTAATCAAAAGTATGACAGACAATTAAGTACATTTAGAGTTGTAGACGAAAGTATTAATCGTGTCAACAGAGAGCGACAGAGGCAGACCAGATATGGTCATACCGGAGAAAAAAAGGAGCGTTTGTCCACCACCCCTTCTCTCGTCACCTACTATGCAAATTAGAGTGACGTCACGAGACAACTTGTCTTATAAATTTACTTGATAACAGCTCGCGATCAGTTCGACAACAACCACCAAAAAGGATATCGCGACTAATCAGCGCTCCGCAGTAACTTCTGTTGGTGGTGCTTTCAGGCTTTACCTTTTGTGCGCGTGCGCTCGTCGAGTTTCTCTGCAAACAGGTTTGACCAGGACACCTGTGAGGAGAAAAAGGAAGCCCTGTGTGCCCGGACGCCATTCTTTACTCCATCTTTTGTGGACGACGGACGCGAAGACCGCCATCAAGGGACACTTTCTTCATTAATCTGTTTTGTTTTAAATTATTTCATCATGAACATTTGGATTGCTCTCGTTCTCACTGCCTTGGCAGCGGGAGCCTCAGCTCAAGAGTGTAAGTAGCTGGATTTATTTAACTTAACTTTATTAAGCTCGAAATATATTATAAAGCATTGAGGACTAGATAATTAGCTTAATTGTTGTATTTTCATTTCTTCTAGAACCCTTCCTCGGTAGGCCTCTTTTAATTACCCTTTAGTCAATAAAATAATTATAAATGTTATCTTCAAGTGGTGTGTTCAAACATCCTCAAAGTCACCTTTCCTTTCTTCAGTTCGGTGTTTGCTCGTTCAAAGTGACTTTGTTAGCGAAGAGAGAGAGGGAAAAGTGCGATTTAAAGCTGTCTGGATATCAAAAGCAACAGTGTTGTTGAGTGGGGGTTGGGAGGATTTGTCCCGCTCTCTGTTAAGAGAAACCAACGCCCAGGTGTTGTATAAACCTGTTAGTCTACCTGCTGTCCTTGGGCCCCTCCCGTTTTACAGGGCCTTACAGACCAAACAATAATTGACATGAAACCGGCTTACACTAAGCTTATGAGACACTGAGTATTTCTTTGGAATCTTGTTCAGCTTTGTAATGTCAAACCACAAATATAAACAAGTATAGTGATGCTAAAAGTTAAGCCATTAGAAGTTTAACTTTATGTGCAGTTAGGTTAATTAAGAGTTCATGTTAGTTAATCCTGATTTTCTTAATTAGGTGCAGTATCAGTAACAACTTTTGTTTTCCTGCTTAGGTTCATGTAATACTATGAAGTGGGCCACTTGTGACGGAAATCCATGTGAGTGTTACCTTATGATCGGTGACACCCAGAAACAAACCCTGAACTGCTCTGCGTGTAAGTAAAATTCACGTGTGATCAATCCTGTAGAGTTTCTACCTGTAGCCTTCCCTTATGCAGGTTGTTTTGTTCTTGCCTGCTCATGATGTGACTTTTGATGATGATTCACTTTCAGTGATCCCTAAGTGCTTCTTGATGAAGGCTGAGATGTACAGAGCTAAAAAGGGCCTGAGCGTCCGGGGAGCAGGAGGAAAGCCAGTGGAGACTGCCTTCGTTGACAACGATGGCATCTATGACCCGGAGTGTGAGAACGATGGCAAATTCAGGGCCAAGCAGTGCAACAACACAGAGGAGTGCTGGTGTGTCAACAGTGCTGGTGTTCGTCGAACTGACAAGGGAGACCAGAACATCAAGTGTGACAAGCTGGTGGAGACCTAGTAAGTAATTTCATCATCATTAGTGTGGAGGACTGGTGTTAGGATGAATAGTTTAAATGTTAATTTTTTTTTGTAAAATCTTTCCTTAGCTGGATCCGTCTTCAGCTGACACACAAAAAAGTGAACAGTTCAGTGGATAAGAACGCTTTGAAGACGTAAGTATATTTAACAGCCCTCTAAAAACAATCACACTGTCAACATCAGAGTTTCAATATATTATTTCACAATTTTTTGCCTTAATATAGTGCCATTGGACAAGCCATTAAAAACCGTTACGCCAGCTTTAACCCGGACATGGTGAAAGAAGTCGAGGTGAGTCCAGATTGCTTGAAAAAATAATTTAAAATAATTTAAATTTCTAAAAAGCATTGGTAAAATACCTCACTAAGTGACTAACAAAGCATTCTCTCATCCTGCAGTATGACCCTGATGCCCGCATGATTGTTGTGGATGTGATGAAGCCAAAGGGAGAACGCAATACTGACCTGACCCAAATGGCCTACTACATGGAGAAAGATGTATGAGATGGGGGGAGAGAGAGAGAGAGAGAGAGCGATACATGCATAGATATGTAGAAATGGCCCATTGACTGACCCTGTCATTTTAATAATTTCCTCTTTTCCTGCAGGTGAAGGTGCTGCCCCTGTTCAAGACCCAGGAAAAGTTTGCACCACTTGTAGGTACCCAGAATCTGGAGATGGAGAACATCCTGGTGTATTACGTGGACGAAGAGGCCCCGACTTTCACCATGAAGAACCTTTCTGGTGGGATCATCGCCGTCATCGTGGTGGTGGTGCTGGCTGTGATTGCCGGCCTGCTGGTACTGGTGAGTGCATGTAGCTCATTTATTTAGTGTAAGCGCAATGTAGGTCTTTAAACTGTAAGTCACTGCTTGAGTTGAGCTATCAATTTGAGTCCTAATTGTCTTTTTGTTTGTGTGCAGTTCTTTGCCAAAAGGCGTGAGAAACAGCGGTACAACAAAGCTCAGGTGAGAATAAAGTTCAACTTAATTGTTCAATGTCAATAGATCTGTAAGAGCTACTGTTTTTAACAATTTGTTGTTTGTCTTGTCTCATTCAGCAAAGAGAGCTGGATCCCATGTAAACTCTTCATTGCAGTGGGACTCTGACTGTCCACTTGTACATCATCTTTTGGATTAACTTTTATTTGCCGTGGGAAAGTGCGATTTTTTTTTTTTATTTTTTTTTTCCCACCATTTTACTTGAGGAATGCAAATTGTAAAGGAACAATCAACTTTCTTTATGTTGTTAGCACTACTGGTGCCACCATTTTATTTATAAATTGTGTAAAGTCTTAACGCAGCATCCAATCTATATGCCATAAAGAACTGCTTTCCCCCCCTTTTTTAATATGCCTGGCACATGCCCATTTTTATGTTTAGAACTTGTTGAATGGTTTAAACTCCACATCATGGATTTACAGTTTCTGTCTTAATGTTTTGTTGGATTGTTTTTAATAAAAAAATGTTTTTAAAAGACTCTTATTGGTGCAGGTTTCCTTGTATTGTAAAGGTAGTGTGTTGTGTCTGAGACTGCGTGCCTTGGTTACACTGGAAAAGTACTGCAGATCACATGGTGGAAGGGAACAAGCTAGAGGAAGCCAGTGGGCCACATTTTGCATGTTGTAGTGCTTAATAAATGATCAAGTTGGTTCTTCTGACACTCAAACCTGTTAAAGTTGACACAAACACGTAGCGTGTTAAAGGTTACAGTACATAGACGTGTTCCTCAAACCCCCTTTTGTGGGTGAATAAAGTATCTAAGATGGCTGCTTTGAAAATGGTGGATCGTAATGAACCTTTTGTTTACATGGGGAGGAATGAATGGAGGTTTGCTACCCAGATGAGGCTTTTCAATGGGTGTGGCAGCCTTGTTTGTGTCAGTGTCATATTTGTTTCTTTTGAAGGGAACTTAATCTGCTTCTTATGGGTTACTTTGAATTCTTGTTGAGTCAGAAGGACAATACACCTGACGAGATATATATTTTTATATCTGTGCAAATTTAGTGAAATGCATTTTGAGTTGTACCTGTGGAATACTAGTATGTTTAATGTACTGGAGATACCGGTTGGCTAAGACTACCTTGCTAAATGACAACACCTGTTGGTGTAGAGGGAGGTTAAGTCATTTCCAGTTGTATCCCTGAAAATGCTTGGCACTGTGTTCAACCTGTCAGTCAGGTTCTGGCTTACTCACAAACGTACACATGCCGTATGTACTCAAAACACTGACAGAAAGGCTTTATTCAAGTTAGGTGAAGAGTGGAAAGTCCGGTATAGCTAATGTGGAGGAAATCCTGTAATGGAGCAAAAAGTGTGAGGTGGGAAATTATTACAAAACAAACTGGTAACAGGTGCTGTGTTGCACTGAACAGAAATGTAGGTGTAACTATGGAGATCAGAATCCCTTGGTATCCTGTCAGAACATGATAGCAGTGCTCTAGCCCGAAGGCAGTCCTGGTTGAATTAACTGAAGTCTTTATTTGTTAAGCGACACAAAGGCGATACAATGACAAAAACAGCCCGATCACTGAGTGTGAAAATAATGTATTTTACATGTTTAACTTCAAAAGTCGCACATATGGACATATTCATGTTTGATTCTTCTCCGTTTCAACAGTTTTGATAATGCACCTTATGATCCAGCAGAGTATTAGCATTGATCATTTGTCAATTAGTTCCCTTGCCTCGCCCAGTTTTTCTCCGCCATGAGCCCCCCCTCCCTTCATCTCCATAGCAACACTGGGACAATAGCACTTCTCTAACTAGTTCAGACAGGTTGGGTATCATATAACCTCCTCCGGCCCTCCCCCCTTCTCTGTTCTGTGAAAGACTACAGGAATGAGGTGTGTCACTTGCTGTCGGGCACCTGTAGCAGGTATCAGCACGTCACTTCCAGGCGCACCAATGAGGAGGCTGGAAGGCGGTTTGTGGGAAGAGACACTGTGAGGTAGGAAAAAATGAGTGTCTGTTATGGTTTCTTTGTTATGTTATGTGCACTCAGTGAAACCAGTAACTTGTTTGCTGTAGTTTAGTTTATTCAAGCATTAGACTTCAGTAATATAACACTTATTCCAAGGATGATTATTTTATATGACAAATAAACATAAAACCTGGCCATAATCACTGCATACAGGTTTATGATAATACTGGAAGGGAAAATCATCTTTATAGTACATTTCACAATAAAAGGCCCTGTTTTCCAGTTTACCTTTAGGTTCCATGGCTTCATTAAAATGCTTTCACATTCTGTGTCACACAAGGGAACAAACAGAATATAGTAGACTGTATTTCTCTTTAACCCACTTCAGCAACCACCATACATTTCCACCAATATGTTTTCTCTAAATGTGTCACATCCTCTTACCATCTTCCTCTAAATTAGAATGCATATACACACTCCGCGATTAAGTCCACCAGAAAGCATTTGTGCATGATTAAAGTTTCACCACTCTCTTGGCTATTCAGTAACTAAGAGCACACAGAGTCCACACTGGTTTCCTCTTCATTTCACCCCATCTACAGCTCACCAGTCACATGTACTGCATCGTAAACGGGATACATAAAACACATACATATTCACTGCAGTTGGTTTATGCTCTCTTTGAACTGTCCTTCAGCTGCGGTCTGGTTAACTGTTCTAGCCTGCTGTTTTCATCATGGTGTTCAGTATCCTTCGTTATATAGGTGCTGGTCATATAATTAGAATATCATCAAAAAGTTGATTTATTTCAGTAATTCCATTCAAAAAGTGAAACTTGTATAATGTATACATTCATTCCACACAGACTGATATATTTCAAGTGTTCATTCCTTTTAATTTCAATGATTATAACTGACAACTAATGAAAACCCCAAAATCAGTATCTCAGAAAATAAGAATATTGTGAAAAGGTTCAATATTGCAGACACCTGGTGCCACACTCTAATCAGATAATTAACTCAAAACACCTGCAAAGGCCTTTAAATGGTCTCTCAGTCTAGTTCTGTAGGCTACACAGTCATGGGGAAGACTGCTGACTTGACAGCTGTCCAAAAGACGACCATTGATACCTTGCACAAGGAGGGCAAGACACAAAAGGTCATTGCTCAAGAACCACCACGCACAGACATGGGTTTCAGCTGTCGCATTCCTTGTGTCAAGCCACTCCTAAACAAGACACAGCGTCAGAAGCGTCTCGCCTGGGCTAAAGACAAAAAGGACTGGACTGCTGCTGAGTGGTCCAAAGTTATGTTCTCTGATGAAAGTAAATTTTGCATTTCCTTTGGAAATCAAGGTCCCAGAGTCTGGAGGAAGAGAGGAGAGGCACAGAATCCACGTTGCTTGAAGTCCAGTGTAAAGTTTCCACAGTCAGTGATGGTTTGGGGTGCCATGCCATCTGCTGGTGTTGGTCCACTGTGTTTTCTGAGGTCCAAGGTCAACGCAGCAGTCTACCAGGAAGTTTTAGAGCACTTTATGCTTCCTGCTGCTGACCAACTTTATGGAGATGCAGATTTAATTTTCCAACAGGACTTGGCACCTGCACACAGTGTCAAAGCTACCAGTACCTGGTTTAAGGACCATGGTATCCCTGTTCTTAATTGGCCAGCAAACTCGCCTGACCTTAACCCTATAAAAAATCTATGGGGTATTGTGAAGAGGAAGATGAGATACGCCAGACCCAACAATGCAGAAGAGCTGAAGGCCACTATCAGAGCAACCTGGGCTCTCATAACACCTGAGCAGTGCCACAGACTGATGGACTCCATGCCACGCCGCATTGCTGCAGTAATTCAGGCAAAAGGAGCCCCAGCTAAGTATTGAGTGCTGTACATGCTCATACTTTTCATGTTCATACTTTTCAGT
>NC_060164.1:4713189-4714708 GCF_021292245.1 Micropterus dolomieu | reverse complement strand
TTACATAAATCAGAGGAGATAGATGAGAACTTTTAGAGCGGACTGATTATTAAAAATGCAGGAACATACTGTTTGCTTCAGAATGTGAGACGTTGCCTGGATGGAGGAGTCACATATAATAAATTTGTTATCAGATACAAGGTCTGTCAATGAGAGGGAGTTCATAGTCAGGCCTAAAGTACATATGAGATCAAGGGTGTGGCCTCGTTTGTGAGTCAAACCAGAGATATGCTGCACCAGGCTGAATGAGTAAGTCATTTTGACAGTTGACTTTAAACATAAAGATGTGTTTACATGGTTGCTGTAAGCAACAGCAAGGCCTCTGCCACCTTTGGCACAATACAAATTCTAATCCACTTTCAACTGTAACATGAGGTCATGTGATTGTTAAGGTTACAGTTTGGTCAAAATTAAGTTTATCATATGGAATGTGTTGCATGGACATAGTGAGGGTTATGGTTCGTGAATGAATGTTGGAAAGTTCTCAGAGGGTTAGTAATAGAAACCCTGTGTGTGTGTGCTCCTGTTTACTCCTAAAAGTAGTGCAATCAACAGTTCTTGGCGTGCTACTGGAGCACTCATGCTGGAAGAACATTGAGTTTCTTAATCCATCCGTCTTTTTTTTGTTTTTGCTCACTGACTTGCATGAACACACACACACACACACACACACACACACACACACACACACACAATGTCCTTTGATTGACCCCTCTTGGTAGTCACCAGTCCCACACACGTAACAATGTACTAACCTACCTTAACACTTGACTGACTCAGAGGAAGTGTGTAGGCAATCTGTGGCTGAATAACAGACTGATTACTAATATTAAAACTAGACATGACAGATTTCATCACAGTAATTTATGGAGTGGGGTTGCTCATTCTTGTGGTTGTGGGTATGAAACGCATGGCTGCGCCTGCTGACATCCCTTTGTTTATATATCAGACATGTGCGTTGGCTAAAAAATGTCTGAAATCTTTGAACTAGCTTAACCTTGAAGTTTTAAATTTCACTTTCATGGCAGTGTCCTCATGCTTATCCCGGGTAATTTATGGGATTTTATGGGAATTATCTGCTTGTTAAATGCTGTTAGCATTCCTGTTGCCTACCGGAAATGCTTCGAATTAAAAGATATGACAGCTAAAGTTGATGGTATAGTTAAGTGAGAGAAGAAAGGAAGAGTAGTAGGGCCGAGCCATTATACAAAAACAAATATGGATTACTTAAGATGAGGATGAATGGAGATGGAGAGACAGCGAAGAAAAGATGAAGGAGAAAGAGTGGAAGATGTCTGGGAGAGGCAAAATTCGACACCTTGGCAGAGCTCTGGGCTGCATTCCTTCACACAGAAAGAAAGAGTCAGATCCGGGAAGGCTGGCTCCTGCTTTCGTCTCATACTGGTCTGGACCGACCTGGGACAGACTTCATAGGAGCCCTCCTCTTCCTCTTTACCTTCCTCCATCCCAGCCCCCCAAGAGTTCATAAGATCCAGACAGTGCCTCCTCCTCATCTCCT
>NC_060164.1:4682342-4713089 GCF_021292245.1 Micropterus dolomieu | reverse complement strand
GTAACAATGTACTAACCTACCTTAACACTTGACTGACTCAGAGGAAGTGTGTAGGCAATCTGTGGCTGAATAACAGACTGATTACTAATATTAAAACTAGACATGACAGATTTCATCACAGTAATTTATGGAGTGGGGTTGCTCATTCTTGTGGTTGTGGGTATGAAACGCATGGCTGCGCCTGCTGACATCCCTTTGTTTATATATCAGACATGTGCGTTGGCTAAAAAATGTCTGAAATCTTTGAACTAGCTTAACCTTGAAGTTTTAAATTTCACTTTCATGGCAGTGTCCTCATGCTTATCCCGGGTAATTTATGGGATTTTATGGGAATTATCTGCTTGTTAAATGCTGTTAGCATTCCTGTTGCCTACCGGAAATGCTTCGAATTAAAAGATATGACAGCTAAAGTTGATGGTATAGTTAAGTGAGAGAAGAAAGGAAGAGTAGTAGGGCCGAGCCATTATACAAAAACAAATATGGATTACTTAAGATGAGGATGAATGGAGATGGAGAGACAGCGAAGAAAAGATGAAGGAGAAAGAGTGGAAGATGTCTGGGAGAGGCAAAATTCGACACCTTGGCAGAGCTCTGGGCTGCATTCCTTCACACAGAAAGAAAGAGTCAGATCCGGGAAGGCTGGCTCCTGCTTTCGTCTCATACTGGTCTGGACCGACCTGGGACAGACTTCATAGGAGCCCTCCTCTTCCTCTTTACCTTCCTCCATCCCAGCCCCCCAAGAGTTCATAAGATCCAGACAGTGCCTCCTCCTCATCTCCTCCCTACTTCCATCTCTCCATCCCTCCCAGGCCTAACTCTTAACCATAACCCAGGCCAGACACACAGCTGGCTCCCATCAGCTCTCACAGTGAGATAACTCCTGTCTCACACAGCAGCCAATTGCTGTCACCCCCTCTCTCCTACATTCCCATCTCCCACCCCTGCCACATACAAGTGATGTCATTCAGTGAAGTTATCAGTATAGGCAAACTTATGTAATCGTATAGCTGGGTCTTTATGTGATGACAGTGAATGAATAAAATACCGACTTGACAGAAGTTCATGTGGCTTGTTATGAATAAGTTGGCTCTATCTGTTAAATTGTATACCATACAGTATTTTGTAATGGCTGTTAACATAAGGTAGATGAAAGCTTTTAATGGCATCAGAGGGAGGTGCTTGAAAGTGACATCCGTTAGGCCCGAAGGCTAAAAATTAAAAAATGGGGCGGGGATAAATCTTGATTCACCCAAATGTCAACCTGAACTATCAACAGTGGAGTTGCATTGTGGGTAATGGAAGACGAATGCGTGGAATATCACACAATATATAATATAATAGATCAGACAATATCCTTGGTTCTGCTGCATCGATTTTGATTTTGGGTCTGACAGCGTTACAGTAGTATAGCAAAAAATGGTGGAGTACTCTCTTAACAAAACCAAAATCCGGTGAAGAAACAGAAATATAGTAGTGTCTCTGACATGCACATGTGTTGTAAACACTCACACTGACCTGTTTGTTTTCACTTCTGCAGGCTCTGCTCTCCTCTGAACCCAAGTCATCCAGTTGCAGCCTGTTGAAAATGACGATGAGAGAACTGATCGCTTTGGCCATGCCCTCTTCTAACAGGAACACTGACAGCTCCACTGTTCCTCAGGTATGATCACCCATCAGCTTCATGCATGAGTCCTATATCTAGTCAAACCTTACCTGGGATAGCTTCTTTCATGAGCACACTGCTTGACTTTCATCCCACTTTGACCTCGTAAAGTTTGCTTTACTTCTTCTGTAACCAAGCATTATGAAACACAGGTTAGACATTTCAAATGTTCAAGTGGGGTTTTCAAAACTGCAGGCAGTCAGTGTAGTATTGATCAATTGTGAAAATTTAACAAACTGCATCCTACCCATCATAATGGTGGAGGTTGGCACAGAGGTTAGTTAGTTAGGAAGTTAGTTTGGAACCGCAGCCAAATGGTGTTATATTTTGGCCGTTACTTGAAGATTGTCTACCAGCCTCACCAGGAGGTAAATCTTGTTGATGTTTTTGATGAATGAATAATGGTCTTTGTCATAGCGTGATTTGTAACGTGATGAATTCTTGATGTGGTCTGTTCACCTCGCCACAGGTCCATGCTCTGAACATCCTCAGGGCTCTGTACAGGGACACTCGTCTGGGGGAAAACATCATTCCCTTCGTCTCAGATGGAATGCAGGCGGCCGTGCTGGGCTTCACCTCTCCTGTTTGGGCAGTGAGTTTCGACTCCTATTCTACCTCTGTTGTAAATTAGATTAACACGCACCCCAACAACATTCCTGTTTTTCACTCCCAACACTTCTGGGGTGTGTTTCTAATATTTGGCCACCCCATTTATATCAGTGTGGGTAGACTAACTATTCAACGGCAGCACATAAACACCACTCTAAAACCGTTTCAACAAAAGCTGAACCTTACAGTCTTCATCAAGGAACTTACTGCAGGGACTGTATTTTTAGCTTGGTCTAACGAAGACACTGCCACTTTTGTGTGCATCTGATGCAGGGTGTGACATGATGACAAAGTAGTAAATATTTCTTGTCATACTGACGTTCATATCAGCTCTGTTACTTTTCCAGTGTCAAATGCATATACTCACTCTTTCTCTCTGTCTCTCTCTCTCTCTCTCTCTGTCTATCTGTCTCTCTCTTCTGTCCTCCTTCCCTCTGTTTTTGTTCTTTTGTTTCCCAGGTGAGGAACTCCTCCACTCTTCTCTTCAGCACTCTGATCACAAGGATCTTTGGAGTAAAGAAAGGGAAGGACGAGCACTCAAAAAAGAATAGGTCTGCTGCTTCTCCCTCTCTTAATAATGCTCTACCAGTTCATGTTTACTGCCATGTGCATCGGTGCAGAATGAGCTGCTAACATTTGCACGAGGGAAGTACTAAATCAGTGGTTATCAGTCATCTATGCGTAAAAATAAATTCCATTAGTCACAATTACTAGTACAAAAAAAGTTATCCGCAACAAGCAAATGTGGCCTTAAATACTGTATATTTCATACCACAAGACAAGGGGAATTCAGTCAGTTTGTTGAAGTAATTCCATTTAGTTTGCTGTGCAGTTTCACTTTTAGTTTATCCTTTTTCCCACATGTTTTAAGAACTAAATTATTTCAGACTCGAGCGAGACTGTCAAGCATAGAATATAATAAATTTATATTTTTGTAGGGCATCAGCAGTCAGCAAAGGAAGCAAACTCTTTAGAATAAACATTTAGAGTACTTAAACACAAGGTAAAAAGATTGACATGTGTATTAACAGTGGTTGTGTTACACCTCCAGGGGACACTGTTGTAACACCACTCTGACTGAACTGCAGGTTTCAAGCTACTCAAACCCAGTGCCGATTATTGCTTGTGGAGATGCAGGTCTCCATTGTTACATGTCTGGTCTTATGAGGGCCGGAAATGTTCACCGATGTCACATCTGTGAGCAATATGGTCGGAAATACAAAAATGTTTGTCTCACAATTTTGGAATGTTCTTGTCTTCCACTGGAAAAAATAGCTGAAACAGCATCTGGACTTTAGACCATGGGGCACTAAAGGTGTCTGTATTGACATCCAATATGATTATGATGATTGATTATGATGATATTAATGAAATGATCATCTCAAATGAGATGAAAGTTTTAATAAAAGGGCAGATTAATAATCATGTTTAAAGTGGATAAACAGATTCTCTGGTGTGTTGTTGGTGTGTGATAAACAGCCCTCTATTGGTAACACAGTTTTTTTATTTTGGGAAAAAACAACAATGCAGATGATGATTTCCTTAAAAATTTTCATGGTGAAAGTGTTCAGAAAATTAGAAACGTACACAACTTAAAGCCACAAACCTGTCTTGCAAATAATAATCTTGTTTGAGGTGTGCAAATGAGGAATCTGTTTTGAGGTTCAACTTTCTCAGTTTTAGTTGGAAGGGTCCGTTGTGAGTCCTGCTGTGCTGTCAAGGATTGTTTGAAAAATTATGGTTTGTTTTTGAGGTTTCTGGAAAAAGAGTGTTTAATTTATAACAGACTCCCAATGCCTTGTCAAAGAACCATCCAAGTAAGTTTGGAAACATTGATAGTGAAAATGATAGCAGACCTGAGTCAAATGTTTTCTCCACATACATTTTATGATTTGTTCTTTCCAACGTAGACTCAGGATGGGTGCAGTTGAGCACCAGATGCTACAACAGGTTTAGTATTTGATGCTTTAGTAGACACATTTCCCCCCCCAAAATGCATGTCTTATTTGCCGGCATTGTACAAAACAAATAAATAGGTTTGTTTCTAGACACACGAAATGTCTTTTCAACATGTTGTGACACAATGAAATCCATAGATAGTTAGAAAGATACATAGCAAGAAAAACAAACTTAAAAGAACTATCACCCAAATATGACCCAGCAAGTACAGAAAGCTGGACTCCATGGAATCTGACCTTTTAGTTTTTTTGACATGAACAATCACAGAGCACAGCATTGTGCTGTATGTTGTTCACGACCATCGTGCTAAATAATTGCTATGTAATTAAATAAAAGTTTTTAGCCATGCCAACGGCCTTTTTGCAGCTTTCAGATCAGTTAACTTTTCTATCAGTTCAAAATTTCAATTTGTCCAAACCTTTGGTATATGTAAATGCTCTGTATTTGTATAGCGCCTTTCTAGTCTTTGCTCAGTGCTTTTTACACTACATCGCATTCACCATTCACACACTGAGCCTAAGTGCTCAAACGCAAACTAACATTCACACACATACACTGGTAGAAAAGCCACAAGGAGCAATTCGGTGTTCAGTATCTTACCCAAGGACACTTCGACATGCAGCCTGGAATCTTTCGACCAATGGGCAACCATTATCAGTGCCTGACCCAACCACTGACATTAAACCGCTTCAGCTGTACTTTGTGTTTAGTGCTATTTAGTGAATGTTAGCTTGCTAACACACTAAACTAAGATGCTAAACATGGTAAACATTATATCCCCTGAACACCAGCATGTTAGCATGCTCACATTAGTATGCTGAGATGCCCTTCAACTCATGTGATGGATGGTAGAGATGGGAAAGATTTCCATGTTAATGTGCTATAAAGATGGTTTTATGATTATTGAGTTGTTGGTGTTAGGATTAAAATACTTTGCCTTGACAATATAACACCATATCCATTACATTTGAGATTAATTACACTGAATAACAGTCTTCAGCTGATGTGAGGCATCCATATTGCTTACATATTAGTAATTGCCAAGTCGGATGTATGGAATCTATCAAAAGAAATCACTTCCCAGACGTAATTACGACTTGCGTTAGCCTTGTCATGCTAAGCTAGTCTAACCATTTCCCAACTCCAGCTCTGTATTTTATGTTGACAAAAATGGTGAACATGACTAATTCCTCACTGAGCTGTTAGCATGGCTCCAGACTATAGACTTATTCTTGTTATACCTGTCAGCTCACTGCTATCTTGAAATGCAAATACGCAAAGTGGCCTTGTACACCTTGAAGCCATAATGTATAAAACTGTTATCTTACTGGCCGCTGTTAACAGTATTCGGTAGTATTTAGAGCATATTAAAACAAACTTGAGCAATAATGTGCTTGTACTGTTTGGCTGTAGGACAACATGATAGTTGTAGTGAGGTCTATATTGAGCTCAGAAGTGATTTGTTACCCCACAGATAATCCAGGGTAAAGTTTCACAGGGCTTTGGGCCCTGCTCCAGGAAGCTCTGTCTCTATTCTCTTTACTATATTTCTATTGACTGATGCACTGAAGGCCTCTGAATGCTCTAACCCAAGCCAAGGCTGCTCCTGTTTATCTTGTCTGCTCTCAGTTGTGGTGTTAGTCTGCTGACCCTCCCTTTGTATAATTTTCTCCCCCTCCTCTTGTCTGCTGCTTTCTTTCTTATTATTACTGTGTGGGGTGATTTTTTTTTTTTTTTTTTTTTTTTATATGCATGTGGGAGAGTTTGTGTGCTACGATTAATTTCAAATAGAAGAATTTATGTACATGTTGATCTTTTAATATTTTGTAGTTTAGCAATCATTATTTTTATGTTACACTAGTGCTATTGTAGCATGCCAGTAAATCTCATTGTATTGACCTGAAATTGGTACAGAACTGTGCGTGTATGAGCAGGAAAGCTGTAACTCATTTATAGTTGTGTCTTTAGGAGTTTGTCTTTTCCACAGTCTGTCTGGTCTCTCTTATTACCATGATTTTATGGTTGTGATCTCTGGGAGCAGAAAATGCATTGAGACAGCTTGTCCACTCTAATATTTGGCTGTGTATGTGTAAGGGCCTCTTGGTCCACTGAAGCTGGAGCATAAACACATTTCCCTCTCACACAAACCAGTTTATTTACGGCAGTGTGTGTATTTGTGTGTTTGGGAAGACTAAGCTTCTTGCTGTCTGTGGGAATTTCAGCTGTGTATTTTACATAGTTACTCGAATCCAGACTCATTGTTTGCTTGTGGATCATCGTTCCACTAAGCCCAGACACAGATTTCTCCCCTCCATGACCGCGCGGATTGATGTCGATCCGATAGCATTGCTGAGATAAATGCAACTGTAAACAAAGCTGACAGAGCGAAGATTTCTCTTTGCATTCCAACCAGGCCAGCTTTATCAAGCCTCCGTCAGCTTCTTTCTTTGCACTACACGCAAAAATGTCCATGTCAAGAATATTTAAGTGCTTAAAAAAAACAAGAAAGCTACACACTCAAAGCTCTTTTTAAACATTTATTTAAATTTATATAGATCAACATTTGTCAAACAGCCTTTTGTAGCCCTTCAGAATCTTTATAAGTTGAAATAAATACATGCTTTCCCTCTGTTTTGTCTTTTATAAGCAGCAAGACACCTCAGCAACCTATTATCAGTGGTGTATAAAATGTTTTAGTTAAGCAGTGCCAAAACAAAATATACTCCATTACAAAAAAGGTCATTAGAATGTTTGTACTGATACAGTGATGTCTAGGCAGCATTCTACTGTTACAGTTGGTCAAGGTGGAGTTTTAACTACTTTATATACAGTAAGCTAGTTTATTCCAGTTGTTCCCAACCTAGGGGCCGGGCCCAT
Organism: Micropterus dolomieu; assembly: GCF_021292245.1. Taxonomy (NCBI): domain Eukaryota; kingdom Metazoa; phylum Chordata; class Actinopteri; order Centrarchiformes; family Centrarchidae; genus Micropterus; species Micropterus dolomieu. The sequence goes on along the minus strand of NC_060164.1, from coordinate 4,705,981 downwards.
CTAAAGTTATCTCTAATCATTTGTGTTTCATTTGCCTCAAAGGTATTGTAGCTTTTATGAGTGTGCACACACAGCTGTGAGCCCCTAAACATGACCGGGCTTTCTCACTTACCCCTCCTCCTCCTCACCTCTCTCGTCCTTTGTGACCTTTACCCCTTTTACCCCATCTAATCTGCTTCGACACAACCTCTGACCTTTATTCTCCAGGCAGCCGATAGATAGACTCTCATTAGAGAGTGCAGAGGAGGGAGGGGAGAACACACACTCTTATATAATAAACTCAGCCCTGCATTTGCACACGCATAACGTGGACATCAAACCTTTAGGGACACTTTGAGATATTTATGTTTCTTAGATTGTTTTTGCATGTGTTTCCTTATGGAGTACATTCAGTTATCCTCACATTTGGTGTGTGTGTGTGTCAGGTCACAAGAGGTGAGGAGTGTGTCATATCCTGGTTGAAAGGGGTTTTAAAAGCTACACCGATGACTCACTTTCCTACCATGACAGTGCCTGCCTGCTGCTAACTTGAACCAGGTCCTGTGTGTGTGTGTGTGTGTGTGTGTGTGTTAGTCCAGAATCAGTGGCAGTCGTGACTGAAGCAGTATGCGATCTCTCCAGTCTTGTGATCATGTGCTTGGCAGACCAGACCTCTTCCCTTAAGGAGCGACTTGATTTAGACGGGCAGAGTTAAATAAAAACTTTATTGGCCCTGAGGCTGAATGGCGGTTGCAGCAGCAAGACCGCCGGTGTTAAATATAAAGTTTGTCATTTTATTGACACTTGTGTATGTGTGTGAGTGAGTACACACGTGACTGTAGCACATGGCGCAGTATGTGTGCGTACACACAAATGTAAGTGTTTGTTTCTTGCTGCAGCAGAGTAAGCAAACATAAAGGCTGGACTTGTTTTAGGTAGAGAGTATCTGGCACAAGGCCATCTCCTTATCAGAACTTCACAACATTTGATTAGAGCCACTCACACCGTGAATTCGCCTAGTTTGTGTCTTGCTGTTTCTTGTTATGTCACTCTTATGGAGGGAGAGGATTTGGAACATGGCGGTGGCTTTTTAGTGCAGCTAAGAATAAGAACCACTACTATAAACTACACAGCCCCCAAAGTTGCAAAACATCATGCTGTTTTATTTTGTGTGCATAAGATTTAAAAAAAACAGTGTTTTAGGACTTCAGAAACAGTCAGTTTGATAATCCTAATTTCTCTGGGTTTATGCCTATGTGCTCTTTTTATTTTTTAAAGTTCGTCCCCTTTCTGTTTCTCTTCTTCTGTCTGTCCCCTCAGGATGACGGGCCGAGAGTTTTTCACCCGTTTTCCAGCTCTCTATCCGTTCCTTCTGAACCAGCTGGAGGAGGCTGCAGCCACGGTGGAAAGGTGAGGTGCTCCTGCTTACTCCACACACATGCACGCTCCACATTCAGCCCTTGCCATGGCTTTTCACACTTCCTTGATCCCTTTTATAGGTTTAATTTTACTTCCGTTGAAGCCATACGAGGGAGCTTTTTTGTTTTCCTAAGCTGATTAAGCAGGGGTGCTTTGGTGTTGGGAGGCTTCCTGGAGTAACAAGGAGGATAAAGGGAAGTTAGTGACCCTCTTTGTCAGTCCTAAAACTATGGGGTTTTTTTAAGTGCTAACATGAACTATTTTTTACATAAGTTGCATTGCCCTAGATTGAGTTCTTGTGTGGGCCTTTTTTTTTTTAAAAGTATCACTTGCTCAGCTGACAGACTGTTTGCTCAAAGCACAAGGCTTTACAACCAAATAAAGTAAATGTCTTGTTGAGATTTAGTTTTGTTTTTTGCAATGGGGAGTTGAGTCCATTGAGGTTCATTGGCCTTATCTTTTTTTTTTGCTTGGCCCAAACTCCCTTTTTAAAAGCATTTGAGTTGTCCAACAGCTCCCCAGGCAGCCTTATCTTAATATGGCTCCAGTTAATTGAATGCTTTTTCAGACGGGCTCTTTCACAATTCCCCTCACTCCCTTCGACCCTTGTTAAAACATTTGCAAATTTCCCACGGAACCAGATCTCGGCTCTCTGACTTCTCACATCATTTCAGTGTATTGCGCCACCCAAACAGACCAACCACACCTCACTGTAGCAATACACAGCAGGACAGGAGGTAAGGGAGCTGTTGTTAGTTGCCTTAGAGAGTCTTGTGGAAATTACAGTAAAAGTGCATTTTCAAAATAGGTCAGAATAGAAATGAGATTTGGAACTATCAGGTCCAGTGTTAGTAAGTGATCAAAAAAACACAGGCAGACATACAGGTGTTTGGAAGTAGTATTTGAAGTGCAAAAATGCACATACGTGCACACAGAGAAAAAGCGAACAAAAGGAGATAGATAGCGTGTTTTGAGCCCTGTGCTTTTCCTCAGGCCAGCAGTCATTGCTGTAACATGTACAGAAGGCAAGAATGAAAAGTGTTGCCTATCTGCATGTTATCTTACAATCTGGATGATTTTAATAGCAGGCCATTATGCATCTAGTCTTGTGTGCCAGTTTTCATAATATTTTTTGGTCTAAAAAACAATACATAATTATCTTTGGATGGACTCTATTTCCACTCTGTTTATTGATTTTTCATTATATACATGCTATACCTACCCTCACCCCTTCCACTTCTGAACCAAGAGATGCATTAACACAGACATACGGATACAATACACACACAAAATACAGACTAATTGTGCATCATACTGCATGATGCATTTATGTAGTATACCCATACATACATGTACCTGTTCCTACCGATACGTGAAATAATGACACATCACATATCATATAAAGTGTGTCACACACAGATCTGCGCATGCACGTGCACACAGCCATACGCATAATCATATAGGTACAACAGATTGCTACAACAGAATTTACAGTGCCTGCAATGGCTAAGCATATCCTGGATCAGTGTGTGTTATTGAGCAACACCTTGGATCAGGGCACAGAACACGACGTATACGTCAGGACTGTTACTACTTCACAGTCTGTTGATAATGTTACTTCATTTTTTCTGAATGTTTCAAACAAAGACTCTGGCCATATCTGACACATAGTACCTTTTTAAATACACCGAATTTGATGAATATGCTGGAGCTCTTAGCAGCTAAGGAGGCTGACTTCTTAGTAAGAAAAGTATTCATGCATTTCGAATTCCTGATGTTATCTCAGTGTAGCAAACTTAACCAGGTTTATCTCAAACTATTTCAGATCAGTGCACACATATTAAACTTCTGTGCAGTGATTTGTTGCAGTATACACTATCTTATCTTCCACTGCCTTCACTTCCAAAGAAAACAGTTTTGATATCATATCCCAAGTACTTTTCTAAACAAAACTGCTGATTTATGTGTCTGAGAACTGACTAAATGGAAAGCTTCAGCTTTAGTTTACTGTAGAGCTTCTTTTGTGTCTCTGCTGCTGTGTCCGTTCCACTGCTTTCTAAATGAATAAAAATACCTAAGGTCAGTTTTCTGCTTCCACTCTTTAAAATATGTAAAACAAAAATAACCCCTTTTATCAAACAGTTGGGTACTGGAGATGATTGAGGAGTTTGGGGAGAGAGGACGGACATTCATGGAAGACCTCAACATGGAGTTAGAGAATGCCCTTAAATGCCACAGAGTCTTTTCTCTCTTTTTTTTTTTTGTCCTGTCAAATGTTCCTGCCTCCGGCTGTATCCCAACAAGGCCCAATATGTTTGCAATTCCTCTCCATCTGCCCCCTTCCTGTTTCTCTGACATCACATCCTGTCCCGTTGCGCTTCACTAAATTGTGACACTAACCACATTAGACCAGTTACTAATTGGGCTGCTATTCCATTTCCCATTCGGCCGATCTGTGGCAGTCCCAGTGGATGGTTCTGTGTGTGTTGTTGAATGAAGTAATGAAAAGCACAAGTTGTTTTCGCAGGGGGGGGGTCTGTTCTGTCTCTGTTCTATGAGATTGACTAATGACAGGGCCCAAAGGACATTTTGCTCTCCTGAGAGACACACACACACAAAAGCAGACCATACATTCTTATATACTTAACACAAAGCTCAACTGCAGATGCTCTCTACATTGCAAACACTGTTTTCCTGATGATATTCCCAAAGATATTGGTTTGATGTTATTTTAGGCATTCATTCATTCACACACGGCTAAAGTAACATTGCTTAAGTTCAAGTGGTTTTATTAACACCAAGGTAACGTAAACATCCTCCTACTCCAGCAAATATAATACACACTAAACCTTGGGGAAATTGATTTCTGCTTTAATATTCTTCCCTCAAAGCAGGACAAGAAGGAATAAAACTGTTCTGAAGGCAAAGCATGGCCCTTCACCATCACATTTTAGTAGTTTTCCTTGGTTTGTCACTTGTCTTGTCTGCTTCTCCATTGTCCTCCCTCCTTCCTTTACTGTGAGCGTGTCAGAGTGAAACTGTGAAACCGCTGGCAGAGAAAGACAGTTTCCATTCTGACTCAGATGGCTGTGATGAGATTTAGATAGAGGAGAAGGGAGGGAGGTGAAAAGCTCTGCTCAGGGACAGATGAGGAGATGACTGTGTTGGAGTGTGGGTGGTTTTAGAAATGCAGTGTGCATTAAGGATCTGGAGGAATTTAGGCCAGTTTTATTTTGGTTTGGAAGTTTTGTTATATGTGTCAGCCATTTTAATGTTTGATCCCGATTCCAACAATGGACAGCATACTAGAATTGCAACTGAATTATTTATTTCTCTAACACTGCTATAGCTACAGTATGTCAACAAAGATAACAAAATAAAGGATTTTTTTTTTTACATTATGGGAAATACACTCACATTCTTGCTCAGAGTTCGATGAGAAAATTAATTGCGCTAGAATTTAGTATGGTCACTGTGACTACACAAAACTCAAGAATTGACCACATTTCACAGCTGGTCGGATAATGACTCGACACTTTAGACTCAAAGGTCACAGTCATGGTGACTTTAACTCAGCATTTGAAGCTGTAATTATGACAACATGTAACACAGATGTTTAATGGGATACAACAATTAAGTGATGTTTTACACCAAATGTCAAAGGTCTTCTTCACTGAGACGACACAATGTTCTGGAAAAAGACTTTTTACCACTAGTCAACACCATAACTCAGGAGCAGAAGGGGAGAGTGTGACATATTTCACAGTTGGTCAGACACTGAATTGATGACCCTTTTGAGTCATTGTGACCTCAAAGTAGGATTTTATCCGTCATTTAAGATTTAATTAGTTGATTCCAGTTTTTACACACTGGAACAAAACAGTGAGTAAATGATAACAAAACAGTACAGGCTGTCCTCCATCTGGTCCATTCTGCCTTTCACTTAATGCCTCATTCTGAAATTTGAATCATCGTCATCATAATCACGTGACCACCAACAAAGTATTGCTAGCTAATTGTGATTCTGTGAACGAGTTTCACCTACAGGTTATAGAAAGGCTTTGCATCTAAAAATGCCAGGAGAAAACAAAAGCGCCACACTTTGTGTAGATATACTCTATAAGAATCCATCTTTACAAAGTAATCACGTGTCTAGCATCTATGATAATCCTTCATTACTCAGTTGAACAAACGGGTATTACTACATATATTGTGAGTCTGGACCGACATGGATGTAAACTGGAATTTGACATGTCGGCGGTAATTCTAGTTTCATTTGTGAATGGAATAAAAAAAACAAATAATATAACATGTTTGTTAGTGAGCTTTAGAGGTGCTGGTAGGTGTACTTTTGTTTACCTTTGAACAGACCCACGCTACTTCCAGTCTTTATGCTAAGCTTAGCTACTCACCTGCTTGCTCTATCTTCAGAGTTAGTATACAGACATGAGAGTAGTATCATTATTATCATCTAACTTTCAGCAAGAAAGCTAATAAATAAGTAGTTCACATAATATAAAAATATCCTTATTATTCAAATAATACATTTTAAAAATCCTTGTCTTTGACCCTTTTACACAAAGGTGACCTGCAAGTCAAAAATATATACTTGCATTACTAAAACCATGTATGATAACAACTGAGAAGGAATTCTCATACTACGTACATCTCTTCCCAGTTGTTTACAACAGCCCCTCACTAACGAAGTAAAGTTTACTGTATAGCCCAATATCACATACTGTACAGTGTCTTAATAGACTTTACAGGGCAGCATCAGCATAGGTTCCCATGACACTCCTTACAAACTGGCTTGTTTGAAACATACTGAACACTTAAAAAGCCAAGGAGACTAAGGAGATCCCATAGTCCGATACTGATGCAAGTCAATGAAACGGGTCAAAAAAAGTGCCAGTCAAGTCATATACAGTAACTCCACTTCCTACTTGACATATACAGCTGTCACTGATCTAAGGCCGCTCTGTTCGTTACACACTACTGTCACCTGCATATTTCAGGTGACATCAGTATTGCATTGTTCAAACCTGACTCTGTGTGTGTGTGTGTGTGTGTGTGTGTGTGTGTGTGTGCGCACATTTAGCGACAGTGGGCAGGTGAAGCTTCACCCCAGTCTGTTCTTGCTGCTGCTGGTGCTCAGTCGACTCTACCCTTCTCCCATGGATGGATCGTCTTCACCTCTGGGACTCGCTCCTTTCATGCCCTTCATCATTAGGTGGGTGTCAGTGCCACACAAACACAAGCATACACATATTCATGTACAATATGTACAATGAATTTTTAGCTGTATTGCCTTCATGTCTTAAAGAAAAATCCATTTAATCACAATGTTTTCGCTTTCATGTGGAAATGATAAAATCCAGGTGGAATAATAATATATTAAGAATATATAACATTGATGTAGTTTAAACTGTATATCTACAAAATGGCCCTTGTGTTGAGATTGTTTTGTCCCCATCACGTTTTATAGTATCAGAATGAGTACCCTATGATATCATTGTTTGCAGTGTATTTTCCTGTATAAAAATGGAAGATTATTTCTCTGCTGTTCTTGTGATGTTTGCTTAGAAATACATTATTGTAACGTTCTTATTATGGCCTTCAACGAGAATTTCAGCTCCTTGCTGAGCCTTAAAAGAATCCCAGTAGAGCTGCTCAATGACCAGCGGTACAAAATGTGAATGGGCGTAATGCTGTCCCTCTCTTCAGCTCCTCCCTTGTTTCATCACAATGAATGTGAATGAGTTTTCAGTCCCATTGAATGCTTATATTAAAAAAATAAACCTTAGCATGGGGAATGTTCTGTCAAATCCAAGAAGGTCACCCACCTGTTCTCTTAGCCATGATACGCCTCCTCCTAAACGTTTCTCTGAACCAGTAGTCATTCTAAGTATAGAACAACCACCAAGACAAAACACCTGCAGTCTAAACACTGAAACACTGTGTGTGTGTGTGTGTGTGGTCTTTTGTTTTTTGTTTGCACAGGTGCTTCTGCATCTTTTAAATGAACTTGTTTGTGTTTTTTACATTGCACTCCCTGAAAATCCAGTTCACTTAACACCACACTGGAAAATTGATTTAAAAAAAAAAAAAAAGTCCTTAGAGTCCGTGTGACGTTGTCTGATTTGTGTTTCTGCACACTTAAGATCAAACACCTGTCTAGTCTGGGTTCAATCAATCAATGATTCATTGAATCTAGTGTATTTTTCACATGTTCATGTCTGCAGCGGGTCTCTGTGTTGTTGCCTGTACTGTCTTGTGTGGCAGTGGTTGATTAGATTGTGACTGCTTTTATCTGAATTCCGCTCAGTGTTTACTAGGGAGTAAACCTTACAGGCGAGTGGGAAACTGCGGTTACAGCCTTCGTTTTATACATTCCTGAGATGGAAAAAGCTACAAATATTATTGGAACACGTTCATCTACTGCACCTGCAAATAAAAGTGAAGCCTCTTACACACACACATTTGTGTTACTGTTCTGACCCTCATTGACTCAATACATTCCCTATCCACAAACCTTTACTTAAACCTAAGTCCTAACACTTCAACTGCCCCTTTACAAAGTGAGGTCTAAAGACACCTGAGACATGAGACACACACAGTAAGAGAGATTGAAATAGCAATAAAGGTATTTCTGAGTTACTGTTTGTACTGTGCTATTAAAAGAAATCTGGATACCCTATATAGTGTATATATAGTTCAGATCACTTTTGCAAAGTGTTTTGCAAATGTGTATAAAATAAAACCATGAGAGTCTGGATGGTCGCACAGCAAACACTTTTGGAGTGTTGATGTGGATGTTTTGTGGATAGAAGGCTGGCAATGGCGAGGTAACGTGATCTTCCTCACATGCTACGCTCTCCCAGTGCAACTCGCACTCTCAGGGGAACAGAACCGGGCGTCGACTCAGTGTGTACCAGAGAAGACACAGTCTACGACAAATGTGTCAGATCATGTGTTCAGACAAGCTTTTACATGGCAAAATTTAAAAGCTTTCATGAATGGATTGTTAGGTGTGCAGGAATTATTTCCACTTTTGATTCCCTTTATTGTTTGTAATGTTACTGAGTATGTTGTAAAGTGTGCTGTTTAGTTCCTATGCAGTGTGTAAATTGCCTTAAGATAGTTTATTGAGCTAAAAGCATTAGTTTTTGTCACAGAAGAGGGTGGAGAGGAAGTATTGGGGGGGGGGGGGAACCTTGAGGTCGGAATGCTCTACTGACGGTTTAGATAACAGCACTTGAGTGTGAGTATTTGTTCACCCATGTGTCTATTGCTTTACGTGTGTTGGTAAATGTTGGTAGAACATGGGGGAGATATCAGTTTGGGGATTTGGTTGTTGTTGCTCTATTACAGCTGACTCAACCTAGATTGCTGATCCCTGTCTGTTAGCTAACTGTTTAATATCCACAGAATCATTGTTTCTCAAGATGTTTTTATCCACTCTAGCAGCCCGTTGTTCTGTCCACCACTTTGAGGTTGACATTTGTAGTTTCCCCCCCGGAGAAAAGCTGGTCTCAGTGTTCATGTAGGTTCCTGACTATTGTTTTAAGACAAGCCTAACTCTCCCTTAACGTTTAATCACTGTGTAACAATCACAAAATAACATATTATTCCACTTATTCACCGGCTTTCTTGCTACTGACACTCCCTTTTCTCATTCACTCTCTAGCTCGACCGCTGCTCTCTCTCTCTCTCCCTCTCAAAGAAATTAACACAAATTAAAGGAAGCTTCTTTGTATCGCTATTTTTCTGCATAGACTGCAAGCCAGATGCAGACATCAAAGCTGGGTCACAAAATAAACCAAGCGAGGACACAACTAGGAAAGTATAGTTTGGTCCATGAAGTCCGCCTGAATAGCGCCTGATTTCAGTGATAATTCAGGCTGACTGTGGAGCACTGTGGCCGCAGCGTGACGTCAGGTTTTGTTTCTCCAAAAGTTGATTTGTTTCAACTTTTCCACCACATTTTTCGGTATTCCCTGCGGCCCCCACTGCCACAGCCTAAACCCACACAGCTCCTGATTTGGTGTGAATTCATTCAAGTCTGGTTGAGACTTACATGACCTTTGTATTCCTGTCTACTACGGGTGGGAATCACCTGAGGCCCCACAATACAAAATTATCACAATACGTTAGTCAGGATACGATATTGCACTTTTAAACATTATTGTAAAACATTTTTCTTACTGACTTCACCAGAATTTGTTTTTAGAACCATCTTGTGGACTGAAAAAGCAATTGATTGTATAATTCTGGTACCCAAAATATTAATAATTTATATACTAAAAGATTGATATTTGGTGTTTGTGTATCAATATAATATTGCCACCTACAATATCACAATACTATGTTGTATTGAGCAGAACCACACTCTGGTGTTTTCATTTATAGCCTTTTTTGATGCTGTTAATTAAAACTGGAGGAGTTCTCTCTTGTCTTAATCACAAAGTTGGGCTTGACAGCTCCACTCTCAGTGAGACACCGTATGTTTGTCCTGTTTGCCTAAACTTTCAAAAGGTGACAAATGGAAAGTGAAGTGGGATCACAGAGTGGCTGTACAATAGTTACCATTTGGAGCTACAAATGTGCAAAGATGCCGTGTGTAGCCTCAAGAATGTGTACATTCTTCCAAACCAGCCTTTTCATTTTAACAAATCATGTCATTAAGTGAAATCTTTAGATAATGCCTATCTAGAGTTAACAAGTCTATAGCTCGAGTGCTGACTTGCTGGCTGACTCTTACTGTTGGAGAAGGTATGCTGCACACACATCCACCCAAATGAAGCCCACATGTTGGAAATGTTAAATATAGCCCAGCTCTAATTTCTTTGGCTCCAGCCATGTTTCTCTCCACCAAGCCCCCATCCCTCAACTCATCTTCCTCAGGCGTGTGTGGACATGTCTAATGAGGCCGATGACTGTCACTGCCCCCTCCTCCTCCTCGCCCTCTTCTTACCTCTGACACGCCACCTCCAAGGATTAAATGTGGCTTAGCTTCTCCTCTGCTGACAGGACGGAGCATCACGCCTAATAATTCTTCCTATATAGCTTTCCATCCCACCACACAGCATTTTGTTCTTTATATCCTTTTATCCCCCTCACAACATTTTTGACATTCCTTAGCGGTCTGGCCTCCGCATGCATGACACCTGCCTGGGTAATGATAGAGAGAATGATGATGATGATGACGACAAAGAGGGGGAGGATGATGATGAGCAGACACACTTATTCTAATAATTGATGGCTGCTTCATTCCAGCGCTTAACATCTTTGAACAGTTTGTCTTATCGCTTCCAATGTCTCTCTTTCAGTTTCTTTCTTTTTCCTCTCCCTCGTTCTCTCTCTGCCTTAACGCTAAAACCTCAGAGTGCTGTGATAGTGATTTATGTCCCAATATATCCAGTCCAGGCATCTCTCCTCAGCCTCCCTGCCTCACTCCCTTCCTTTCCTTTCTCATCCTTACTGCCTCATATTTCATTTCATTTGAAAGGGCACGGTAATGCCTATAAACTAAAGTGAGGCTTCAATAGGGACCACTGTCATTTCCTTCCCAGCAGAGAGCCCATATATTTTCCCTCATTGCTCGTATGGTAATGGAATTATCGTTTTGTTGACTGGCATGGGCGCTGACCGGGGAAAACTGTAAACAAACGCTGAGAGAAGGCTGAACTTGCCAACAATGTCTGAACCCTGCCAGACAGAAAGAAATTGTTTATGTTCTGTCATCGAATTTCAAAATGTAAAGTTATACTGGACCTTGTGTGGCAATCTGGGCCCACCAGCGTCTCCTATTAGTAACAGTCAACGTGGCACTGTATTATTAACCCTAAAGTTATTTTTTATTTAAATAATATTTTTATGTGATTACAGCAGTGCAGGACAAGTACATTTACTGTAAGTACAATTTGGGTATATATTTTAGTATATTGCTTCCATTTTATGCTATTTATACTTCTCTTCCCTACATTTCAGATCTTTTATTTATTTATATTTGCATTTGATGAAAAAGATTTTACACCCAAAACATCTTATGAACATTGATTCACTTATATATTTAATAAGAGATTAGTTCTTCAAATTGATGCAACATATGTGTTGCTTCAGGGAGTACTGTAATATAACAACAGAAAAGATACCAAACTCACACAGGGAGGACCTTTGCTTTGCCTACAGACAGACAACTAATTTTGGCTTTAATTAGCGTTTTTAGATTTATTGAAAATAAATTATTGGGGGTTTTTTGTGTGTGATAAATCAGAACTCATGTACTCTACATTCTCATAAACAATAAAATCTATTCTAAGGCCAATTACATTACTGGCACAGGCTATAAAATGTAAAAACAATCCAGTCAAATTTATTTAGTTATTTTATTTAAACTGTCACTTTAACTTCTGGGAAATGTTACCCCGGCATTCTTCCATTGCTAGCATGCTTAGGTTATGTGTGTTACTTTGGATGTCTGCCTTGAAAGTGTTCAAACATGAGCAGTCTGCGAGTATTGTTTGCGTTATTACATTTTGAGCTGTAAGCAGATGACCACTTTTAAATTTGCATGACGTACATTAATGCCTAAATCCATGTCGGTTTGCCACAGTGTCTTTTTTTTATACTGCCACTGGGGGTCGCCAAAGTCAGACATTTTCCAATTCTACACATGGTGGTTTGACAGTAAACTATACAGACAAAGAGTTTGGGTTGTAAAGTAAAATAATTATTGTATTCGGACAGCTACCTCTCGCCCATATGAATAAATAAAGCAAAATTATTTTAATTGTGTCACCACTTCCCTTCCTAACTCCTACATTCTTCAGTGGCAGATTTGTAGCATGGGCTTATTTAGCCCTATTTAACATGCTACAGTCTCTATGGAGGAAACTATTCACCCAGTTCTCCAAAATGAGCCCCAGATGAGTCTCGACCATGCCAGTCAACAGTCTGCCTATGACCCCACAGGGGACGGCCCTGTTTCTAAAATTACACCCTTCCAAACTGTCATTTCCTTTCGCAGAAGTGTTTCAATGGGATAAATTAGCAAAGATAGTTAACATATGGGCCCCATATGGCTGCTGGGAGGGCTGGAAAGTGCATGGGCATGGATTTTGGTCATTAGTGTGTGTGTGTGCGCGCGCATGAATTCACATGTTACAGGCGCGTAGAGCTCAGGAATGCAAACTGTTGTCTGTGTTTGATACAGGGTCTTTGGTTGTCTGTCATGCCCGAGTGGGGAAACTCCGGGTCTGAAAAGTGAAGCCAATGTGAAAGCGCCTTAAAATTGCATTCTTTGTAATGACCAGCGGGGGGGCGACTACACTGGTTGCAAAAGGAAGTATGTGTATCCCTCCCCAGCTCCACCCTCTTGTCCAAATATAGTCACTTCTGGTCCCAAAAAACCATGATGGCGACGGCCAAAATGGCAGTCATGGTGGCTACGTCCACTTGTATTATACAATCTATGCTAATATAAACATTGCAGTCAGACTGGGGGAATTTTTAGATAAACAATTGTCAGTGCTCACAGAAGATTAACAACGTGCCAATAAATATTTGCAAGGAGTTATTGACTGGTTTGTCTTCTTTGCACACTCCAAAAAAAAAATCACATAGATTTTACACCGCTGTATGTTTGTGTAGTTCATACCTATCCCTCACTCATACCAAAGCTGAAAAAGCAAGCTTCCTTTTCACCTCTGCGTACCATTAGTTTCTGGTTTCTCTGGAACCTTTCACTGAATTTTCCACAGTGGACCAATATACACGCACCTTTCGTCCTCCTTTGACTTTTGTCTTGTACGGGTGTATGTGAGTCTGTGCTTGGCGATGTTCCCATGTGACTGTACAGTATGTACTGTATGTATTCAGTGTGACAAAACAGCAGAAGGGGCTTGTTGCTACAGGTACCACTGAGAATATGAAATATTAAGCAGGAAGCACAAACCAGGTCGTCTGGTGTAAAGGGGTTGTCAGACACAAAGAAACTACACAGCGGTTTATATATAAGGCAGGGTTTTCCTCCTATTGACTTAGTTAGTGCTCTTTGAAGAATTGACCTTGAACTACACCTTACAGCTTTTTGCACATATAAATAAAAATCTGAGATTGCCTACTTCCTTCAGTCTTTTTGATAGGTCCCACCTCCTCTCATTTCATCTCATTCAGGTCTCGGTCATGTCCTTCCCTCGTGTCAACTATAGCAGTGTTATGACACTGGAGAAGGAAAGACTATCAGCTTGTAAACAAGGTTAATTTTAGCCTGCACTCAGGGTGACAGAGTGGAGGCAAAAATGGAATAGATTATTGCCTTGATAGTTTGTCTGCTGGTCTGGGAGCTGTTTAGGTTCTGATCATTTGCCTTTGCAACAGGCAAGAGAGACAAAGTGAGGACGAAAGATGGGGACGTTACATAACGTATGCATAAAAAAAAAAAAGGGCAACTGTCCAAATCAAATAAGTCACGGGTCATCACTCTTAAATTGAATATATACATAATGTGACTGGAGCACAAAATAATGATAATTAAGAATGATCACACAGTGATTACATAAGTTTTCATAACCAAGTGAATGCTGTAACATAAATTGAACTTATCAGTTACAATAACAACCCATGACCTGTGATAAAGTGAAACCTTATATCTTCTTCCATTAACTCAAACATACAATGTAACATAATCAAGGATCATGGCAACAATCCAACTATCCATGCTCCGTGATTTTTAATAACTTTCCATGATGCCGCTGTGTGTATGTGTGTGTTCTGCAGATGCGGTCGCTCGGCAGTGTATCGGACCAGAGAAATGGCAGCTCGGGCCCTCGTCCCCTTCGTGCTGGTCACCCAAGTCCCATCCACCGTCCACACTTTACTGCAGGAGCTTCCTCCAGAGCCTAGACCCAATATCCAACACAACCACATCCATGGGACTCTGCTGCAGGTCTGCACCCACGCACACATAAACATACACCAGTACCCTCATATATACATAACTTATGCCATAACATTCGGTGTGGGCTATAATCACAGTCCCTTAGATGACCACAAGTGTTTACTTAGTGATAGGAGCCTCTGCTGGTATCAAACTTTGATTGCTAGTGCCGGAATCTACAGTATGTTGCTCAATGGCACTGTTTTACTTATATACAATTTGAGATGGCGTACACACACACACCTAAACTGGGAGAGACCGCAACATCCTCCCGGTGGCAGTGGCAGCTAGTGGCACCCTGTGGCAGACTAGAAATGGTAGCTACCAGAAGGTGCCACTAGCTGCCACAGACACCGGGAGGATGTTGCACAGACACCCTATTTACACTTTATATTATGATGTGCTCGGATAATGTTAATGTTCTTGATCAGATCTGCCTGACCACGTCTAGAGGTACTCTGGCTCGCATTGTGTTCTGCTCTTAGGCAGGTATAAAGAAAATCTGTAGCCTACAATGTGCTGGCATCCACACACAACATAACATTATAGCCTGTAGATATTTGGTTTTAGCTAACATAAAATATAGAAAGGCAGAATGCTGAAAGAGTGACACACCTCTAATGACTGATTATGCATCTATTCTGTTTCCATTAAAACCCCAAAAGATGCGTTATTCAATAGAACTGCGTGAAAGATGAAAACAATACTGGTGGGAATTGAATGTCATGCAGTAAGAAATAACTGTGTGACAGTGTGCGCTGCACTCATGTTGTTAACACGCCGTATCATTTATCTAGTCGCAGAGGAGTTTACACGCTGGTACTGCAACACACCGGGCTAAACTGACACAATATTTTTTTATACAAGAGGGGACAAACAATTTAAGAATTTGTCGTAGACAGCGTTTCCCCATAACTCAATACACTTAAAATTCTGTGATTTTTTTTTTTAAAAGTCTGAGGCGGATTGGCCGCCACCTCAAATTACTCAAGCATAGGTTTTGCTCCGATCTTAATGAGGATAACAAGAATGCATTAAAAATACCTGGTGTAAACACAACTGCAAGATCGGATTGTTTATTATCCGGATAACGTATCAGGCAGCTTGTGGTACTACGTGGAACTCCATGACATCTTGTGGCACCCTGTGGCACTTTGTGGCAGCTGCTGGCACCGGGTGGCAAATATAAAGATGTTTTTACAATTGTTATTGTTTTTTATAAAATATTTCAATATTTGCAACACTTAACCGTCGTCTGTCACTTTGCTGCTGCTTAGAAAACAGTGAAAAAGTTTGTAACATGTACCAATGAAGACTGTTGTCATGTATATTTACATACTAACAAAGGGCACAGGGCACAGTGTGGAGTTGACATAATTCATCATCATTGGTATCGTGATAAAAGGTGGTTGAGACAGACCTCCTGGATAGGGAATATCAAAACCTACAATTAACGAAGCACATTAAAGATGCTGTCAAACTAGTTGAAATGATCCAAGAAGTTCAGTCATGTAAGTTTTTCTGTTTGGGCCTCATGAAGCATCCTGTGTCCAGTTTGCCACTGTGTCACACTGGGGTAAAAAAGACATCGTCCCCGACATCCCAAATCGGTTTGTTCAGACTGGTTTAGTGCAGTCTGCTCCTGGAATTGCCTACACACACACACACCCCAGTTGCCAGTTTATTAGGTACAACTACCCTGTAATAAAACCTTCCTTTATGAAGCGTATCTTAACATGTGCTGAAACGATTATTTTACATTTACTTGATTAAAAGAAAATATATCTGCTACATTTTGGATGATTGATTTAGGTGTTAAAGTAAATTATCAAACAATTATTTTTTAATTCTCAAATTTGAGGATTTGTGTTTCAAATGATGGTAAATTAAAGTTTCACCTTCAGCAAGGTTTTTTTTTTTTTTTTTTTTTCTTTTTACAATTTTCTGAATTTCAGATTCAACAATTAATTCATTATTTGCAAAATAGTCAACAGATTGAGATAATTAAAAATAATTGTTATTTTGGAGTTTTAAGCCCATACAATTTTAGGCAGGTGTGGGAAAATGCTGTAAAGTAAGAATGCTTTAGACAATAGACAACAGAAGGAAAAACTAAATCAAAAGCCCTAATGTAACCCAAAACTTATTATGCAATGGGGAAACACGGAGCACGTTTCCATCCAAGCATTTTTATGTGAATATTCTCTGGATGGAAGCGACAAAATCTGACAAAACCAACACAATATCACTGAAAGGTTTTACACTCATTCACAGATGAGTTTATAATCCTTTAATTCAAGTTCAAACATGAAAATCTAGACTGAGGTTTTCACTCAACAAAGACAAAACAGAAAATCCAATTACCAAAGCAGTTATCATAACATGTGTATGTGCACACCCACACAGAGATGATAGATATAGCCTCAGCACACACACACATGCACACACATTTTCTGTCAGTCCCGCACACAGTTTCCACACAGAGCCTGTCCAGACAAGGCGGTTATCGCAGGGTAAATACCAGTGTTTAGTTCTGTCATCACACTCTGACAAACACAACCAAACAGTCTGCTGGTAATATCAACACATGCAGAGGAAAAAGGGAGAGGGAGTTTCCCCTGCCTTTTTATTGAATGCCACTGATGGGGTCAATGAAGGAGAAGAACCAGGCAGAGGGGTCAACCCAAAGAATGAAAACTGCACTGTTGAGGATTTCTGCCTTCTTGATGGAGCACTTATGGTTTGGTAGCAGTCTGGACTGCAGGGCGGTCCGCTGTGGGATGAAGACAAGGGATGGCGATGAGGAGAGGGAGGAGAGGTGGGCCTCTTAAAGGCTTAGAGGAGATTTTGGGAGGAGAGTGGATTTTAGTTTGCTTTCCTGTCATGGCCACCATGTGTGGAGCTTCCCCAGATGTCTCCTGATCTGTTTCAGTTTGTCTCTTCAGCTCCTTCTCCATCTATTTCAACTCTGTCTCTGTGGTCATGCTTCCTGTCATTCCTTTTAAAATATCTTTCTTGATGTCTTTCCTGCCTTCTCTTCCTGCTGTGCTGTCCTGTCTCTCTGTCCTTCTGCTGCTACTTTGTCTTCAGCCACTCTGGCTGTTTCCCTGTGTCTGTCTTTCCCATACAAAAGGGTGAGATCATATTTTGTGCGGCCCGGTGTAATTTAGTCTTACGTAATGAATGTTGTAACACGAGGTTGCTTCTTTGTGCTGCCCTGTATTCTTTGTGTCTCATCTTCACCATTTCTGTGTCTTGTCATGCATCTTAAAATTATTTGAAGATTTGTCAGAGCCCAAGGCGATGTATTCATATTGCTTGTTTTGTCCAACCAACAGTCCAAAACCCAAATATTTGCAGTGTACCATCATAAAAGACAAAGAAAAGCAGCAAATCCTCACTTCTGTGAAGCGTGAACAAATAGATATTTGCCTGTTTTGCTTGAAAAATCAATTAGGAATCTGTCAATTATTAAATAAAAATGCTAATTAATTTTTTGTTGAAGGACTTCTAATTTGTTTCAGTCTTTATATGAGCTAAAATAGCTTTCCAGTATATTTACATTTTCCTTGAGCATGCAAGAAACACAGGGGTCATAAGAAATATTGGTGCATTCCCAGTTAGCGCCGCCTTTAGTTACTGTTGCTATGTCGGATATCTTTTGGCCAGCAATATGGTGATGTCTACACCTTTCTGCCGTGACGTTTGTTTGTTTTACTCTTTGGAAATTGAATAAAAGCAGCGCGATCATCAGAGAATAAAAAAGATGATGGAGAATGTCTCAGTTTGTGATTAGCTGGGCGGTGCTTAGGAGTGGCCCGTTAATTTTTATCATTTGTCAGTTTCTCTTTTGCCAATGTCAAGCCCCGTTTCTGTGTCTTCGCTTTTAATTCATTTTTAAAAAATGCCCATCCAGACGAGAGTAAAGCTGTATTATAGTACGTCACACTCACACAGACACAAGTCTGTATGGGATACAGCACACATGATGCCTGCAGCCCTTCCTTGGACATTTAATTTCCTTTTTCCTTCCACCAAAAGCACGCCAGCCCATCTTACCTCACACACTGTCTGTTCAGCTTCACTAGATCTATGAATACTGCTGAACAATATAAAAAATAACTCACGTCAACACATATATACATTGTACTCTGTTTTTTTTCTATGTTACATTTCTGTATTGCCATTGGCTTTAAATGATTGCTTGTAATACCCCATTTGAAGTTTGCTACTCTTATTAGTGTAGCCTGTTACTATTTGCTGCACATTTCCCCACCAATGACATTGTGTTAATGGTAATTTTGTAAAATATTGAAATATTCATTATTTACTACATACATATTTTTTTCAAATACTATAAAACTGTGAAGAGTAAAGTATCCCTGATAGAATAAGTTCAGTGTCTCTCTTTATTCCCACAGTACTGTGGTGTAATGGAAAATCTCTAGTGGGGCACCAACTTATCTCCTACTCAAGTGCCTCTGTCGGACTTTCAATAACTCTCCTTCAAACATATGTTCTGCTCTGTGTTAACCAATAATTACATTGGTCATCTCATATATACAGTTCGACCATGAGCCCAAATGAAGAAAGGGATAACTATAACCTATTCAGAGGCCATTAAAGAAAATGTGTTTGAGGAAAAAAAGTTTAAAAAAAGTTACTTGCAATTTTTTTTTTCGCACTTCTTTCCTAATACGTTGTTACCATTTCTCAGTGTGGGCCATTGTGTAGAATTTTTATCAAGGAGTTTCACCATGACAGTGCAATACATTGCTTTTTCTGAATTAATGGCAGTCCTGATAATGTTGTGTATATCTGTAGAGACCATCTGTAACCAGGCTATAGATAGCAGGTGTGTAGGTAGCTAATGAGATTACGCAGGCAGATATGTAAGGAGCGTCTAACTTTGTGGAGCGGGGTAGGACTGCCAAAGCAGGCGCTGTAGAGCTGTATGCAGTTGAAGTGGTCTAAACATAGTAAAACAGAGATTAGAGGTCTACAGGGTACATGTGGAGGGGAGCATCACGCACACAAACACTGATAGAGGAACACAGTGGCCGTGCAGTCAATAGAGAGTGTAAAATATTCTGCACTCGTGTAAGACAGAGACGGTGAGTGTGTTCTACTGCGTGTGCGTGCGTGTGTGTGTGTGCGCGCGCACCACACACTCGCTGTAGATGATTTGGACATTGTGTTGAGCCTTGGGAGATGCATAATGTATGTTAATATGCTTCATTTTGTGTGAAGCAACAGGTGGCATATGTTTTTGCTCGAGGGAGAAATGACTTCCTCTGTTAGCAACTGTTAGTGGGTCAGATGTGGGAACCATCACAGCTACTGAGGCAGGCTGCTGACATTCTCACACCCACCCTGAAGAGGTCTGATAACCACCAGGGTTTTCCCTGCCATTATACGGCTTATGCGCAGCCCTTAAGTGTTTTTGCAGAGCGCCCAATGCCTGGTGCACACTGGAGGATTTTGAAATCTTTGCTGATTTAAAAATTGTGGTATACCACAGACATAACGACAGATTTAATTTTTAATATTTTAATCTTAAATTCGCACCCTCAGATGCCCTAGAGGTAGAAGGCAAAACCTCATATCGCAGATGAGAGCGGAGCACCTACCAGGTCATTCTGTTAGATTGCAGGTTCGGAACAGTTTGTGATGTGTGATAAGCACTGATAAAACGATGGTCATCACATTAATTGAGTTCCAAACGGCTAGGTAGTTATCAAGCAAGTACAAGAAGACTGTTCCTTAAGTAACTAGGCCTGACTTTTGATTGGTTAAACTTGAGGCAGTCCCGTCCTCTGGATGGCCTGAGTATGGCGCTTACAGCATCTTAAAATACACTGGAATCACTTCAATCACTCCAGCATGCCCCAAAACTCTGTCGATGCAACAAGCCAATCGGACAGACCAGCACTAACCCAACCCGACACCGGACTCTGCTTTTGACACGCGCCAGCACCAGCTCTGGCCCACAATGCCTGGTACAGGCCAGAAGTATTAAAGCTGCGGCCTGTGGTGGTTTGAGGAGGGCCAACACAACGGATGTAATCCTTTGTGTATTTCCACAACAGAGGCTGAATGAGACTGAGGAGAAGGAGGCTAGAGAATTAAGAGTATCACAGTCTCCTTTCCTCTGGCAGCAGTGATGTTGCTGTTTTTTTCCCCCCAAATGCATTCTTTCCTGTTCCTCTTCCAATCATACTCTTTCGGTCGGTTGTTAGGTCGGCTGTCTTTGGCCAGTGGCCTGCCTGGGCTTTCTGAGAAAACCCTCAGGGATGAACCAGTGAAAGAATGTGTGGGCCTGAAAACCCAGGCAGCCTGCTTTTAATGCGCCACGAGATGTATCTGATCCAGAGGGAATCCCAGGTGTTTGATACTGGTGTCTGACATTGGACATTTGCCTTTATCCTGGTGGTAGTGACTGATAATATTAACCTTTGAAAATATTATTTCTAATCCCTAGTGTCACCTAACATCCTAATAACATCAACCTGCCAGGGACTTTAGATGAAAATTAGTCTGTATGGCTAAATCTGGCTCATTTACATTTGGGCATTGTCCTTATGTTTGTTAATGTGCACTGTCCCCTTTTAAAAATAAAGACACATATTTCACTGACACCTGCAATTTTTCCTCATATCCCATAGGGAGTCAAGGACTCCCAGTTTAAGACCCTGACCTTAATACATCGATTTACAAAATAATCTCAACTCCTTACTAGCTTTTTCCAGAGCTTTCAATCGCATTTCACAGAATTCATCATGAAGTTTGCTTGCTCTCTGTTCCAGTTCTATCCTCTGGTTGAAAGGTCTCAAAGGCCAGCAAAGGGACCTTGAGATGAAGGTGTTTTTATTGAATTATTATATCCAAGGTGAAGAACTGTTCACTCTCAAATGTAGTGGATTTTTTGATCTCATGCAGCATCCGACTGTGGACTGCAAATAAAATAATTTGGCAGAATTTTATTTTGGTATTAATTTCAACATACTCTTAAGATATTTTGCCCAGATAATGTGATATATACACACACACACACACACACACACACACACACACACACACACACACACACACACACAGGCTGTACAAAAATATA
This sequence comes from Micropterus dolomieu, assembly GCF_021292245.1. Classification (NCBI taxonomy): domain Eukaryota; kingdom Metazoa; phylum Chordata; class Actinopteri; order Centrarchiformes; family Centrarchidae; genus Micropterus; species Micropterus dolomieu. The sequence continues at coordinate 4,684,529 of NC_060164.1, read as the reverse complement.
ACCACGTCTCTGGACATAATGGAAATAACAAACCGCTCCCATGGGTCTAGTTGAGATACACTGCTATAACTTTTGACAAAGATGTAGTACCACAGTTCTTGCGTGCACACAGAGATGCACACGCCACTAAATCACTTGGGTGTCACACCCATGTGCATATGCATATGTGAGGGTGTATGACTTGATGTCTAGAGTGCACATGTAAGCTTTGTTTGTGCAAGAATCCAGCTATATAGAGTAAGAGAGTGTGTTTATTTCTTTTTATATTCAGCCTGTCTTTATTGGGATCTCTTTTTGCCTAATTGGGCGCGTCCACACTTTGCCTAACCTCTATCTGGTTTTATGTGAATGCCGATTTATATGTTTCTTTGTGCATGTGTTTTACTTGACTGAGCCATGAATTGGTGTGCAATTATTTGCACTTGCTGTGTGTTTGTGTCTCTGTCTGCGTGTGTGCGCGCGTGCACGCTCACTGCAGCGTGTGGTCAGTCTGTGGTTGCGGCAGTGGGAGGGACGGCCGGGCAGGCTGATAACAGAGTCTGAAGGGACCTCACATCCACCACCACTATTTTTACCAGGCCCAAAAGAGGAATAAGGCTTGTTGCAGCACACACGCGCATAGAGAAAGACACACATACACAAGCTGTTAAATGTCTCACTAGAGAAAAATTAGATTTTTCATATTTAGCACTGCTGCACAAATTGGTTTTTTTTGCTGCTTGAAGTTGCATCCCAAAGCTCTAGAGGGGGGTGATTGTGCTACTGTGGTCATAAAGGAATTAAAGCTGCTCTAATGACCTTTTTATTTATAATGGATCAAATGAAAATGGCCAATGTCAAAGATATTGGATACTAATGCTGCCTTGAAGTGAAAATGAATGAAAAAATTGTATTTCTTAAAACTGTAAAACTTGTGAGCACACACTGTGGGGGAAAAAGTATTTTAGGAAATACAAATATATATATATATATATATATATATATATACACATCATACAGGTCTCAAACCTTTAAGAAAATGAGAAGTGAGAAAGGAAACGCATTCATGTTTGTTACACAAAAATAAACACAATGCGTGTTACCAGAAAACTCCAAAAGGCACCTTTTAATCTAAATTTAAATTCACTTGTAGATATTCTGAGTGTGTAGTAGTTGGGTTTGAGGAGTAATAATTCAAATCATACACAGTTGTTGTAGACTGACTGAAGAATTGTGCCTTATAATAATCAGAGCAAACACAAAAAGAAAACACAAGAAAATCCACATTTACACACGTCATGTCAAGGAAGAATCCTGAAATTTGATCAACAAAAGTGAGCCTCCACCAGGTGTGCTGCTGTCCTATCGTCTGCCCTTCATTTTAGCTTGATCCAATCCCAGCATCTCCTCCCACATGGGGTGTAGTTCTGTACACTGTCTTTGGGAGGAGGAACAGGGAGGCAGAATGTTCTATAAATATTCCGGTTTTCTCCATGCCGGGCTGGATTGAGGCGGTTGAGCTTCCCATGCAGGGACTTCCCAACCCGGTGGATGAGGTGTAGCTTTGGAGTGGAGGGAGGGAGAGTGAAGACATGAGGCTCTGCCACTGATCCTGGAACCAGTGCTGGCATTGGTGCGGCTACAAAACCGACCTTCTGGACGAGTCTACCAATTTCATAAGTGGATGTAATAGCGCTGAAGACAAAGCATACCAACCGCTAAAAGCAACTAAGTCAGACAATTCTGAGAAGCCAGAAACGTCCACGTCACCTTAAACACAATTGTTGTTGAGTTTAATGCCAGGTCAGGTGATTTGTTGACCAAGTCAAAATTTACTGCCTTCATATTCGTACAACGCCCAAGCCTGCAGTCATGTTAGGGCTTAAGTGGTGACCTTACCCTGCCCTCGACATTATGTGGTGTTTCGTTGTAATCCAGCAAGTTTAAGAGGCCAGAACATGGCTGACTTCACTGATTGAAGTCAGCCATGTCAGACTGGTCGCCAGTCTAACAAAATTGCCCCACACTCCGCAAGCAAAAAAAAGTGATGGGTCAAAATACCAGCTACAGTTTGTGCAAACCTGGTGAAGACTTACAGGAAACGTTTGACCATTGCCAACAAAGGTTATGTTACAAAGTATTGAGTTGAACTTTTGTTATTGACCAAATACTTATTTTCCACCATAATTTACAAATAAATTCTTTAAA
>NC_060164.1:4634375-4682242 GCF_021292245.1 Micropterus dolomieu | reverse complement strand
TAATAATAATAATACCATATATCATCTCTCATGTCATTGTTATCAAAATAATGATAAACAAGGCTCTCCTACATAGGCAAATAATTATATATATATGTTTTTTGTCATGCAGTAGTTATTACCTAAGATATAATCTGCCACGATGACTACTTTCTACATCTAATTTATCACCTGCACTCTGGTAATTCTATCCAAAGCTGCAGAAACGATTTCCTAACACACTTCTGGCTCTATGATACAGTGACGCAGAGGAAACGCTGCCCTTGAATTAATCTAATACTACATGACTGTCTACAAAAGGACCTGCAACTGTGTGTTAGATACTTGTTCACAAGTCCCCTCTGGTTTAATTATTTCTGACACGCTGACTGTAACTACAGACACTATGTTACAGTTGAATCGCTCATAAATGTTAGCCTCCTCCACTGATAAACACGGCATTAGCTTTGTGGCTAATTTAGCAAAAGGCAGTATTATATGATGTTGGCAATGTTAGAAAATATTTAGAAGTAATAAATTACAGAGAAATAATAATATCTGCAAAACGATTAATTGGTCGGGCTCTAGTTTCTATGATGCGCTTCAACAAATGTATCTTTTGGTGATGTTGTACAAAGTGTTACATACTCTAATTACAAATCTGTTTTGTCCTGTTTTACATTGACGTGAAACTTCCTCTCTCTTTACATTTTCCCAACAGACATTTTTAATCTAAGGGCTGTGGATGTGTCGTTCATAACATTGACATTTGAATTCTAAAGCAACATTCGAATGCTGCTCATACTATAAAAACATACTAGTGGCAATGTTACATTGATTCCTCCGTCTCTGTGTTAGTTTGACCGAGACTGAGGCTGAGCCACACAGCCGACAGGCACAGCAGAACAGGCCGCATACAGTATGTGATGCAGCTGCATTTACACAAAATCCCTCCCGCAGGGCCGTGCGGAGGGTTGGCTGTGTTCATTTGTGCCCCAGAACACAACCGCCGCAAAACAATCAGAAAACAACACTCTGATTTACTGCTTTGCTCTCGCCAATGCCACTCGCTCTCCCCATTTCATGTCACTTTCGCTGGACCACCCTGCCCATGGGCCAACTTTGAATCGCAACGCCTTTTAGTAGTTACAAAAAAATATATCACTTTATTCAAATTGAGGATTCTGTTGGAGGATATATAATAACTTTTTAGGTTATGGCATAAATTATGAAAACAGCCATTTGAAGCTTCATTTGAATAACTTAACTGAAGCTTCGAATGTAAAAAAACAAACAAAAAAAACACATTTGGTAATCTATTGCAAGTTACTATGTGGATAAGTTATATGTCATTGCAGTATCTTTGTATCTTGTCAAGCACCATTTATGCAGTCTTTTAGAAACCTAGTGTTCTGGCTTTCTAGTGATGTCACAGTGTGGGGGTCTTGCTAACAGAGCGCATTGACTTTCTCTTCAAAATGACAGGCATTGAGCTTCCACATTTTAGGGCAACAAGGGAGGCAATGAAGATGTTTCTGTTGCCTTTATTTATTTCAGATAGGATAAGGAGATAGAGACAGGACATGAGAGAGAGAGGACGACATGCAGCAAAGGATTAGAACCTAGGCCACTGTGATAAGGACTAAGCCTTGTACATGGGGCACACACTCTACCAAGTGAGCTAACCGCACCCCGTAGCTCCCCTTTTTAACCTATTTCCATACTTCAGGAAGCAGAGGGCTGAGCGAGGCAGAAAGGATTTTACTCAGAGTTGTGGAAGGGAAGTCAGACCAGTCAGGAGGTGAGGTGGAAGAAGGCCAGACAGATCTAGAAGGTGAAAGCTCAGAGGAGGACATATCAACTTTCAACAAACACAGTTAGCAACTAGCTGGTGAGCCTAGTGGCGCATTTAGCAGTCAGATATTTTTCTCAGGAGCTGGTGGAGACCAAATCAGAGCTATGACTCCAAATGAATACTTATGTTGCATTTGCTGGATGTGTAAATGGGCAGTTGTTTGCAAATACATTAGCCATAACAACTTGTTAGGGAATATATGACTATATTGTGTTTTCAACTGCTGCCCCTAATTCCCAATCATCTATTAATGCAGCTTTAAGACCAATATTCACACCTAGTATGGGGTGAGATTACTTGTGTACGGTGTTCTCTAATTCTGAGACAGTATAAATAACTGCATCAATGCTCACTGGATTCAATCATCTGTCTAGATTAGTTGTCTGTCACATTAATCCGGCCCCAGGTCTGTCCACAGGTGGTCTTACCACATTTGTAAAACTGCCATCACATAGGTGGTTAAGAACCTCCTCTTTGCCTTCAAGTACTCCACCAATTCAGGTGCTAATCGGTCTTGCTGCCGCTCTCAAGTAATTACAATGTACTTCTCAACCATTTAGGAAGACAGGGTGGACATTGTGGGCCTGCACTGTCTTGGCTCATTTCCTACCTGTCTTATAGAATGCACTCTGGGGCTCACAATATGAAATCTGAACACCCTAAACTTAATTTAAGGTTTAGTGCCTTCCCGATGACAATTTTTCATCCTCATTTTATGTTTTGGCAAAATCCTGCGGAGCGTCCACATTCATTTTCACTCCAAAACAAAATATTTCAGAGACCACACACAGCTAAAGACAACTGGAACTTGTCTATCTTTTGCAATGACCATGATGAGCAACATTTAGTTCGTTCAATCTGTTATCCTCACCTGTACAACACTGATGAAGTCAGTGCTGGTGGGGCCATGGTTTATGATTCTACCTCTATACTCATTCTGTTTGCTATGAGATCATTCAGTTATTGGTTGAGTTTGATGTTACTTATTTATAATTATACTAAGTATAATATCAAATTGAGTATGTAGTGTGTTCCATACTGCATAGTATGTGGATTTTTGTGTATGTGAGAAAGGCCTGAGTGTATGTTAGATTAGCAAGACTTTCTGAGTGTACGCTGTGAGCTCACAGCACACACTCAACCGTCCCAAAATGTGTCTGTGACTGTGCATTGGTGATCACATGATGCAGTCACTAAACCGTCTGGCTTGAGTGTACTTCAGTGTAAACAGTCTGCTCGTAATGGCGTGCTTAATCGTTCATTTAGTACACAGTATGCATTACATAATGTTTGAGTATGTAGTAGGCAGTCAGTTAGTATATGCTTTGAAACAGCCTGTGTCTGCTCCCTGTGTGAGTGTACACATAGCAGAGATAGCCTGAGTTGCACTTGATGAGATGAGATGAGAAAGAGCGAGTGGATGAGGGATCTTTGTTGCAGTGGCTCCCCCTGCAGATGGATACAGATTCTGGCGCTGGCTCAAACTCCTACTAATCCACCGGTGTCCCATACGCTTTAACTTTTGTCCCAGTTAATGTTACTGTGCTTTTACTATGCTATGCCTATGACTATGCTCGGCCATCCTGGTAAGGGATCTCTCTAAAAGTGGATTGGAGCCATGATGGGAATTACCTTTCACCAAACTTTATGAACTAGTAACAATGATAATGTTGTAAATGGTGCAACACAGCTAACAGGAGAGTGAGGGAGTTCTGTTCATGCCCACATAGTCCCAAGAGAAGGTCTAATCAGGCAACATAAGTGAAGGAGGCATTGCAGTAGATATGTAAGGGTAAGAACTGATGAAGCAATAAACAAAAGTGGTGAAAAGGGGTTTATATTAAACAGTTACTTATCACTGAATTATTAAAAAAAACATATTTTCAGAAACTTCACAAAATTTAGAAGAAATACAGCTGAAAAGCAGGTTTATAAAAATAAGTTGACAATCACGGGACAAGCCATGAAAGAATATTATAATAAAGTGTGAAAATAAAATCAAAATGATATCAAAGGTACTTCGATAAAACTGTAATAAATCTGTGTCCAAGTCTGCCCAGGCATTTCATTAAAGGTACTGTGTAGTTCCTGGCCACATGCTCCAAAGAAATAGGAGGCAGAATTTCACCTCCTCCTCTCCCTCAGCCAGGCAACTCTCTAAGCCATTCTTCTCATCTGCTCTTTTGTAATTACATGTATAGCTGATCTTTAATTAAATGAGACTTTTTATGTCTTCCTGGATTAGCGGGCATCACTTCTTCTGCAACAAAGAAGTTAAAAGGACCATCGCCTGGCGTGATGATCCTCCCTGTGTGTGTCTGCTCCTCTTTGTCACTCTGTTCATACACAACTGACAATATGTGGGATAAGCACATCATTTAAAAAACAAAAACAAACAGCAGTTATACTTCATTATAGTGGATTCTGATATTTCATCATGTGGGGGGTGGGAGATCTTACACATTGTGCTTTTAATGACAATAATAAGATTATAAAAAATGAAATGGTAAATTAATTCTATTCCTTTTTTGTAAATGTTGGGCCTAATCTTGCAAATTCTATTAAAAAATGTAATGATGGGGGAATACAGGGTGGCTGGAAGTACAGTACAGTCCATTTGTCTTGGAGAGTTGAGTGAAACTGAAATTAGATCAATTGTAGCAAAATCCTGATCGGGAGTGAACAACAACTGATCGGGAGTGATCAACATGATTAAGTGAAAAAGACTATTGACGATATCATCAAACATCTAAGCTATATTTTTAGTCTCTATTTTCAAACAGGTACTGTATCTTTCCAGATTGAATGAACAGATGATGAATGATGTAAGATGTAAGATCTCCCACCCCCGACATGATGAAATATCAAATGCTCTGTTGATGTTTGTATGTTGTTCATCAAATGTAAGTCTCTTTGGATATAAGCACCAAATGTAATGTAACATAGCAAAGGTTATTCCACCTTTTAAAGGTCCAGTGTGTAATATTTAGGAGGATATATTGACAGAAAAGCAATCTAATATCCATAACTATGTTTTCAGTGGTGTATAAAGACCTTACATAATGAACCATTATGTTTTTATTACCTTAGAATGAGCCATTTGTATCTTACATGGACGTAGCCGTGTTGCACCGCCATGTTTCCATGTTTTCCCTCCTTAAATCTTTATTGCAAAAAGAGTAATAAAGTGTACATGAGACATAAAGAACTTTACAGAACTTTGATTTGAGCAAAATCAGGTGTTGCATATACAGTTAGTTTGCTGTCCATGTAGAGTGAACTAGATGTCTAGATGGAAGCTACTACACAACTTTGTAGTAGCGTCCATGGTGATTTCACATTCCGACTTAAGAGCACATGAGCACACTGAAATCAGAATAAAGACTTCACAACTTAAAGACTCACAACCGTGAGTCGCTGGTTGCAATTCACAGCCGTCACCACTAGATGCCACTTAAACTCACACACTGGACCTTTAAAATGGGAGATAAACACAGCTTTACCAACTACAGACCTGTGTTCTTGCTGTCACATACAGTATTACTTAATACATCTTAATTTCTAAATGACATTACAATGACGTTAGAGGAATAGTTCTAAACTGGTTAAGAGGTTGTTTAGATAACAGACAACAATGTGTACAGTTTAATAGAGTAAACCAGGAAGCTGTTAAGAGTGTAGAGTTAATAGAGTAATAGAGACTGTTTATGTGCACTACAATGGTTGGCGTCAAACTGTGCAATTCTCTACAGGATGATTGAAAGGGTTGAATATTATTATTATACAAATATGTTTCAGTTCAAGAAATAATAAATCAAGAATAACTAAACAACATGACGTTGTCAGCGAATGTGTTTCCTTCATGGTGAAATATTGTATGTGGCTCTTAATTAGTTTTCTTTCTCATGTTCCTGTAAGTATTGGTCGGTAAGTAAACGTAATGGACAGACCATCTATTTTTATGTTTATTTATGTTTTGAGGAAGGGGCAGGCAAAATGTTACATTAGCAAATGGACTTCGCTCGGTGCTGCTTTTACTGGAACATCACTTGTGTCATTATTATTTCAGCCGTCTTTCATTGCTCGCTTCACAATGTGTTCCTGGAAATGCATGTTGAATTTTCAATATATCTTTCATTTTGCATCCAATTTTACAACAAACTTGATAAGCCAAAAAAAGATTTACCAAAGGCGGTTGATAAAAATAAATTTACAAATTAACAAACTGCATACAGACAGAAAATGATGATGCCTCAGTCCTCTACAGCTATGATTCCAAACTTTGCTTGGAGGCAGAGCTCCTCCAGAGAGCTAACACATATCAAAACGGTACGTGTCATTTTCATGTAGTGCTGGACATCAAAGCGCTAAAATCCTTCAGCTTACTGTTAAAATCCTCACATGAACAGTATCAGGAGATAAAAAAGTGCAATTCTAAGTAAGAATGGGTTTCCATCAATCCCCACCTGATTAGATCTTTGCACAGATGACTTGGGGCAGTTGGGATGCACCAGGTTGCAGGCAGCGTACATGTGTTATCTCAGTATCTCAAGGTGGCTGGATTTCCGTACATCTCCATTAGTTCTGTGAAATGTGGTGTGCAAATGCAATTCAGTGTTATAAGACATCATGAATCTGATGCTCAGACATTACAGTGCTGACAACTGAAATGCAGTCTGCAGTCTTGTGCCATCCAACAGCAAAATATAGCAATGCAATCAATTGAGAATGATCATTTACACATGCAGTACATTCAGAAAGAAAACTATTAAATCTATGCATGACTTTTGCAATGTGACTGCATCATGCTGCCCATTCTAGGTTTCATGAAGTTATATTCCTCCTTGTTATTCATGTTGCAAACACAAAGCAATAAACTGGCCACATAGCCTTTGTTAGACCAGTGTTCACTGTGTTATCCAAGGGGAATTTAAGGGGATGATATTTCAAAATCCTCAAGCATCCGAGATGGTATGGTTCTCTGCTGTCCAGCACTGCCTGGGCTGAACAAATAGGCTGCCTGAGAGTTTGGCCAAAAACAATGTTTTTCTAAGCTACGGTCAATCAAAGCTGAGATGCACCACCCAGCACTTTCATTTCCCTCTAGTCCCCCAAGTTATTGCTCCCTGATGTGTGCTGTAATGCAGCTTTCACTCTTTGATTTCTAAATGGCCACATAACAAAAAAATGACAAGACAGAGAGAAATGTGTCGTGAGATGAATGTCGCTCATTGTACTGCAAAGCTTATTCTAGTTTTACCAGATCAAGGGCTTAGGTATTGGTATGACACAGTTTCATAAAATGAAAAAAAAATAATAATCATGAACTCACCAAGGCAAGCATACACTGAAGCGGAAGGCAGGGAAGGAAAACTCTAGCATCTGGGTCAAGCTGGAAAGAGACAGGGCCAGGCCATGAACCTGCCTGCTGGTTCAGGGTCTTGGATGAATGAGTATCTGTACTACAGTTATCAACATTTGCTGGGGGAAAACTTCATTTTGGTACTATAATATTTTTTTAACAGACAATATATGTATCACACAAGCACAATTCAGGGGTCATAGATATATAAAGTGTTTAACTGAAATTTTAAAGCCACTGTGTGTGGCATTTTTACATGATTGTTGCATCATTTCATTTATTTTGCTTGTTTAAAAAAAGTCTGTTTCTTTCCTTCTCTTTTTGATACAACCACTAGGGGGAGTCAAAGCCATGTTTTCAAATCCTACAAATATTGGCAGTATCATTTTAAATCCATAACCTATTTATTTGTTACACTCTTATATACCATAAAGTCCTCCTTTATTGTACTGTATTATATTTCTGGTATATATCCCTAAGCCTCTCCATATCAAATTATTATATGACCTGAAACTATACTATACTTCACTAAACTATGACACTTCATTTCATTTTATTGTAAATTACCACTGGAGTGTCCAAATAAAGTGTAACCTGAATATGTGTACATGTGACTGCAACCAAGTGTTGGTTTCCAGCATCTGAAGTCAAGTTGTAAACCTGTGGGTCCTGGATAACCACTGACCACTGCATGAGGGCAGAGGGCTCAGGGTCCCATCCACACATGATCCAGACACACAGCCAGGAGGATCTTGCAGTTTCTTGTCCTTATGCTTGATGCATGTTGCCATCTAGTGGTTTTACTAGGTTCATTCCCTTCCTAAGTGAGAGGTTTCACAACACGGATTTGAAGTATTACTGAGGAAATTTTGAATAACATTAGCACAGCAAAATGTCTTCACTTGCAAATGATAAAGAAACACGGGCGCTGTGATGCCGATAAGACTATCAAGATTTGGGTTGGCTAGATTTATAAAAGAAACACATCAGTCAGATTTCAGGTATGAGCTTGCTCTTGAGTTTACTGTCAGTGTAGGAGGGGAGTCTTGTGTGTTTTGTGTATAAAAACTCCAGTTTAACAAAGTTTAACTTGCATTATTTGCACAACAGAACCTAACGAAAAAGATTCTTGAAAAGAAACATCCAGTTCATGTTATTTCAATACATTTCACTGGGCTCCTTTTGTTTCCCCACTGTTGTTACCTGCTGATAAAGTTGCTATCAATGTACAGTATGTGTTTGCTTGACATGTTTTCGGCCTCCAGAGGGGGAGTGACGGAGAAAGTTGGGGACTGACTGAACTAATGTTATAGATTAAGATTATGTTCAATCCACCGTAGTCCCTTGACGATGTCTTAGATATAGCATATTTGGAGGATTAAACATTTTGATTTTGATTCTTAAACTGCCAGCGGGCCTGAGTGATATAAGACTAATTAAATGCTAAATCACAAGTTTTTTGTAACTGTATATATTTGTGGAATTTTATTCACATGCACAATTTGAAATACTTTGATGTACAGGAGACACACAATCCATTTTGTGTTTGTCAACTAAATGAAATGTTGAGGTTAACAACCATCAGCCATCATCACCATCAAAGCAGCACTGTTTATTAATTTATCAGGCCAAATAATTAAACTAATTACTACTAAAGCTAATAGGAGCCAATGTTTTGTTGAAAATAATAATGAATATAACATTTATTTTAAAGCAGCTGGATGAAGGCTCCAGTGGTGAGCACACAAATTGTTTATTATCACTAATACAACAAGTCTTTTATTTGAAATGCAGTGTGTTAAAATCGTGTTGGAATAAATGGATCACATGGGGAGGACTCTGATTCACTAAACCAGCTCACGATGTTTTGGAAGGACAAATAAGACATCTTTTTTTGGATTTAACAGAAGCATGTCTGACATCTGAAATGTTTGACATGTGAAAACATTTTGTAAAGTTACACATGATAAAAAATAATGCTATTTAATAACGGAACACTGAAACAATTTGATTTTTTATTTAATATCCTATGAGTTGGGAGGAGAGTCAAAACAAAAGGAATTGAAAGTAACTCTATTCTGATTTTACTGGTAAATTACTGAAATTTACTGATGTCATGTGATGAAATAATTAACACCAACTGTTATTTTGATATGGTAAGAGTGAAAAAGACAAAAACAAATTTATGGTCAAACTAGAAAAATACTCATAGTGAACGATGTGGACTGGAAAGGCCACAGCTCTTTGTAAAACTGTTCTGTTTTACTCAACAATGAAAATAATTTTATTGAGATTTTCTGTCTGTCTATTCTTAGGGGATTTTTTAAAACTTAATTGTCCCTTAAAATACCAGTCTTGTTTTTTAAAATAGTTTTTTTTCCCATCATTGACAAATTTTTTTTTTGTCCTGATTTTTCACACAGTTTTTCCTCCTGATGAGGGACCAGTTGAGATGTTTAATTTAAGAAAACTTGTCAAGGATTGACCCTCACACTGTTCATGACTCCATTTTGGTTTCACTTGCATTTACATTTTTTTGTTGTTGTTGTTTATTAATTCCATTATTCCACTCTTAATTTAGGGCGATTTCATCATATCACAAAGGTTTTAGGAAAGTGGCTTTTCATAAGGGTAATTTTACAGCTTCTATATCGAATAAAAGACACAAAACTCAGCAAAGAATCATAGGTTGTTTGATGATGAGCTTTTTGTTCCTTCGCAGGGAAGCCTGACTGTGATCATGTCAGCTTCTGCGTGAGTGCCACTAGAGGGCGGTCCTGGTTAAATTATACAGGCGTTCATTTTGATTTCCTGTGCACTACTACATATTTACTACTTTACATGTGATCACGTGTTTGGAAGGGGGTCCCAATCCCAATCTGACTTCCCACTGAGTGCTTAAAGAGACGCTGTGGATGCACTGAAAACAGCAAATAAATGTTTTACCTTCTAGTTGTTGGACTTTCCTTCTTTCTATGACTGCTTTGAATATAATTATTATTTGAAGGGCCTAGTGCCTTTTTTTATTATTACATTTTCTGCAAGTAGGATTGTATTCATGTCTTTAATGGTTATGACTGTTGTGTTAACTGTAAAGCACAGAGGGGCACTGGCTGGTGCTGAAGCAGCTGAACGGCTGACTAGGAGCAGATCTACTGACTGCAACAAGCGTCTTTTTGTCCAAACATCTGCTTATCTTCCCCGTCACTGTTCTGTCAATTCCCATTTGTGTCGAGGTTACACTCAGATAAGATTATCATTGTGCTGTTTATTAACCTATTTCCCTTCAATAGCAGGACAAAGGCTTGCGGTACGCGCCAGCAGCAGGCCAACAGCCCATTATTAAAAATCACAATAGAATTTACCGAATAAATCAGGCTTATATTCATCTGGACTGCAGTGTAATAACTTACTGCTGTGAACAACAGGCTCACATTTAACTACAAATTTTAGAATAAATAATAAAATCAACATTTCCTATTAAGACTAGGCTATAGCCGATATTCTTCTTTATTTATCGCAATGAGGCTTATTATTATTATTATTATTATTAATATCCTTTCACTTATAAATTACCATGTTATTGTCTTTGAAATATTAATGTAGGTGTGGTCAACTCTTAGACAATATCTTGGTGTTAAATCGTCGGAATTAATGTCATTTTATTGGTTTAATAATGTGTCCAATAATTATCAGTCAGGATATTTACCCTCCATTGGTTTAGTGAGCGCCACGTCTGAGTGTCTGTAACAAATTCGAGTTTAAGAGTTTAAACTTTAAATTACTTGTAAATTTAGAAGACAGAAATTCAAATCATTCATTATTTTAAATTGCGATTATGGTTTTACGGTGACGGGCTGTTTGGCAGCTCCCGTCTTTGGCTGTAGATGAACTGGAGAAAGTGCCAATCTTTCCGTCATTGATCTCACACTGGGTCAGCCAGGAGCTGCCTCATTTAACTTAGCCTACTGACATTTTACAAAAACGAAGAGATTGAGCAACACTTGTAAAAAAAAAAGTATAGGACCATATTTATTTTTCCCCTCAAGCTACTCCTATAGTGATCATTTTAGAAAGACTTTCAAATAAGGTAATAAAATCCATGCATATGATCAGAGGGGAAATATACGGATATAAATTAGAAATAGAGGGCCATTTACAGAATTAGAAAACGTGTGTACTGCATCCCTTCAACTTGAAGAAATACAGTCAAAATTGTGAATCACCTCGCGTTGAAAACCTTTTTAAAAACCACAATCTCTCCCCGGTGAGCAAATGGGCAGCAAGGTGCATTTGCTGAAGCCTTTCAAATGCTAACGTAGCCATATTTCACCCTTACAACCTTCTCACATCTCCATAAAATATTACAGCACTCAGAGTGATGACTGGAGCCTGGAGCCTTTTCTCACACGCTTTCACCGTAATAACGCAGTTTGTCTCAAAAACACTGATTATATCACTCACATAAAACCGAGCTCTGGCCTGTAAAGAGTTTTTACTCTGTAATAATCCTGTTCAGAGGCCAGGCGCTGCTCTTTTTAATCCATTCTTTTCAAATTCTTGATGAAAACACATGAAATGGCTTGAAATAATAACGATGTTCAAGATGGGGTAAATTGAGTGAAATCGTAATCTTTTCAGTCAGATTAGACCTGCAGAAAGCGCAGGAATAACTCAGTTTATCCAACCTCATTCTCCAAAGTACCGGGATCAAAGGAAATAAAATAAAATAAAAACACGCTGACTGGTGGAAACGTCCTAACCGCATTGCATATCAAAGATATCAACAACCACAATTTAAAAAACGGGCAAGCAAAAAGAAAAATTCTAGCTGAAGTTTTCCGAGGACTGGTCTTTCAATTACAAAAGTGTAATCTTCAGTCTCCTTTAAATTCACTTCACACATTAGGAATCCTTCCTCACCCCGGCCGGGTCACGTTTCTGTTTTAATATACTCACAGTGTCTGCGATAACAGCTTATAATGTAAATGTATATTCTTTGTCATATGTGGAAACAATGATTTCCACGGTGTGAGACGCATCATTAACAGCACCGCTAAAGATCTTAATGGAGTGTGGCTGTTGATGCATTCAAGGTCTCCTCCGACACCCTGCCTTCCAAATAAAAAGTCTTTAACACGGCTTTGAGCAACAATTAAGTGGTTTTAATCGAGGATGAAAACGATATTTCTAGACCATTTTCTATAAGCTAGTGGAGCTCTTTTCTTTTGCACAGAAAAGTCGGGAAAATGTTGATCTGCCGTGGCCTTTTGTAACAAGTTTCGAGTAGCCTAGGCTATAAATACAACTTTCCCAAAAAAAGTGGACAATTTTTATATTGGAATAAAATAGAGTAATATAGCCTATAGGCCTATATTAGGCTATAGCCTACTTTTCGGATGTGTAGCTACCTGCTCTGAAACGTTACTTCTCCGCAACATATAACATCATCATTTATCATAAATAAATCCAGTCAGTCCTAATAAGCACTGAGCGGCGTCGTTCATATGCAGCTGAACTGGAAACTGCTATTTCCGACAGCACGCCAAGGCAGCACCCGTCCAGCGGAGACGCACGTGTGAAGCAGCGAAGTTTCTGTCTCCTCCAATCACGGCGCTGCCTCACTCAGCCCTGTCCAATGGGAATAGCGCGCGTGCAGGTGGCTGCGCTATTATCAGCGGGTCCCGCTTCACTCTTAGTCTAGAGCGAGTCAATTTATGGAAAGACAAGTCGACCCCTTAATGGTCCCCATCAAAACCACTAAAAACATCATCAGACGGTCCGACTTCCGCGAGGATTCCTGTGGCGGACGCATGCAGCCTTCTCCGAACTGACAGACTCCCGAGCAAAACAAACACGCGGAGACATTTTTGGGAGTTTGACCAAGCTCTTCACTTCCCAAGAGAGAGGAGAAGTTCGCTTTCGCTCAAGTTTTTCAACATTTCAAAGAGTCCGCTGCTTCCTCGTCCAGGATACTTTTGCAGAGGGCGGCAGAAGTGGCCTGGCTCCTGAATATCACCAGTCCGCCCTGCGCCCTTATTTACACTTATTAGGTGATTTGTTTTTGTTTGTTTCCCGTTTTTATCCAAGCAAGTTTGGTGGTTCATGTTCACAAATGTTAGCGGTCGGGCAGATGGAGGCTAACCGGCAGAGTGCTTTCGTCCTGGGCAGCACCCCGCTGGCGGCGTTGCACAACATGACCGAGATGAAGACATCCCTGTTCCCGTACACGCTGCAGCAGAGCCCGGGGGGCTTCAAGGCGCCCCAGCTCTCCAATCTCAACTCCCAGATCGCCATTGGGACTCCCCACGGAATAAGCGACATCCTGGGGAGACCCATCACCACGGCCGGACAGCTGCTGTCCGGGTTCCCCAGGATAAACGGCCTGACCACTACCGCAGCCGCCGCAGCAGCGGGGATGTACTTCAGCCCGGCGGTGTCGCGGTACCCGAAGCCCCTGGCCGAGCTGCCGGGGCGGGCGCCCATCTTTTGGCCGGGGGTGATGCAGGGTTCTCCCTGGAGGGACCCGCGGATTCCCTGTCCTAGTAAGTCCTGGCTCCCTGGCTGTCTACTCGAACACTTTTATGGTTAGTGAATGAATAGTATACATTCAGAAAAGCAGAGGCACCGCTGTGGGGCTTGCAGACTGTTTTTGCAGAGCTATGTTGCTTGTCTTGTGATTTAGATAAGAGGCCTGTCACTTACACAGAGCAAACACACACACACAGGCCTGCACACACACAGACAGACAGACACACACACACACACACACACACACACACACACAAATAATCATACCATATTTATATATTTTACAGTCATCACAGCTAATATCAACATATTCTTTTGACAATATTCAAAATAATGTTGATATTAGCTACATGTAAGCTACTTTTGAGCATCACAGACACTTAGCCTACATTTTAATGTGAAACTTTGCAGAACTTTCAAACTTGTAAACTAACATTCATATTTAAAAGTAGGCTATAATAGTAGTACCACCGTCATGTAGCTCAGACACACATCGAGGAATATTTGAGGCTGATTTTGACGCAGAGATGTGAAGTTGCGTAAATGTGTCCTCTTACGTGAGCGTCACATTTAAAAATAGCGGGTGGGCTTTATCAGGACAGTTGTTTAAACTTCCATTCTGTAGGCTGCATGACCATGACCTCCGTGTGTTTCTTTTCCCAGGTCAAGCTAATGTAATGATGGACAAGGACGGCAAGAAGAAACACTCCAGACCGACTTTTTCAGGACAGCAAATCTTTGCACTGGAAAAAACTTTCGAGCAGACGAAATACCTGGCCGGCCCAGAGAGAGCCCGCCTGGCTTACTCTTTAGGAATGACCGAGAGCCAAGTCAAGGTAAAAACTGTCAAATAGGCTACCTGCGTAGTATTTTTTTTGGCAATTGTGGAATATTATTTGATTATCCGACTTTCACTTTTCTGCAATTTGTGAAATCTTACTCTTGGCTGCGCAGGCCTAGATTAGTTATAATATATAGTTAGTTATAAGTTATTGCTGAACAATTGCATACAACTTTTATTATCCAACTTAAAAGTATTGTTATTAGGCTAATAATAATAATAATAATAATAATATCGTTGTTATTGCTACTGTTGTTGCTATTACGTTTGGTAGCCAGGATTAACTACACCTGTTGTGATCGGTTTAAAGTATAGGGCTATTTGCTTTCTGCCTTTGATAGCTTTTTTTCTGGACCTGTTGAGCATCTGTGCATCTCTCTCCCTCCTCAACAGGTTTGGTTTCAGAACAGAAGGACCAAATGGCGGAAGCGACACGCGGCAGAAATGGCCACGGCCAAGAAGAAGCACGACTCAGAGACGGAGAAGATGAAGGAGAGCTCGGACAACGAGGACGACGATGAGTACAACAAACCGCTGGACCCAAATTCAGACGATGAGAAAATCACGAGACTGTTGAAAAAGCACAAGGCCACCAACCTGGCGCTCATCAGCCCCTGCAGTAACAGCTCGGACACCTTGTGATGCCCACGCAGCTGGGGGCCAAAGTTGGCGGCCAAAGGGTCCAACAGAGACTTATCGCGCTCTTTCTGACCCCCTTTTCACCTGACATTAAGAACATGCGCCTGAGGGGATCGCATTTTGCTCAGACAGAGCAAAGAAAATGCGTAAAATCCGAGTGTGTGGGGCCAGACGCGCGGACCAAAGGTGGCCAGAGACACATTTGGCTGCATCCAAACCCATTAACAGACAGTGTATACACGGAGATATAACTCCTGTCAGAGCTGGACGTCAAGAAGACTGATAATGGCAAGGTCATATCAGTTGAAAGGACAAAAATGTTGGGACAGGAAATTGTTTTGGCGACGCAAATCAGTTTTTACGCATACAGCTGAAGGTTTAACAACAGGTGTAAATGTAAACAAAATATTATACACACACAGTCCGGATCAGTGTTGGGCTTATTAGTGTGACTCTGCTTTTATTCCATAAGTAATGCTGCTTTATTCAGTATACTTATTACAGTATTTTCTGTCACACCTCTCTCCAGAATTAGCAGCCTCTGTCACCTTTAAAAGCCAGGAAGGCCAGTCCTTTTGCTTTGAACGAGGCCGTTGAATGTTCTTATTAACTGGTGATCATGTTCAGTATTATTTTCATCCAAACATAGGGTGTACACCATTTACTTTTTAGATCATTCAGCTTTTATGCCATTTTTGGTTTAAACAAAAGCAGCTGCACACGTTTAATAGTAGTGATTTAATAGGAGCAGCACTGATCCGGATCCCAGACGCATGTTTAAAATGGCAGGTGTAAAAGGGGCCTGTGATGCTTCTAAAGCTCAGTTTAACCAGGGTATCCACTGTCCTAAAAGGCAAGAGAATAAAAGGTTTTGAGGGGGCGCAGGTTTGAGATGGATGAATGATTTGTGCTGTAGCCTAAAGATGAAAATGTACGTGAGATTGTATATATTTTTTACTGAATAAGTTATGTTGTTTCAACCAGTGGAAACGCGGCAGCCTTTCTCCCCCGGACGCGCTTATTCCCTCTCAGATATACCTGCTGCTTCGTTTTTATTTCTGCAGAGTAATGTCGCCCACTTTTCTCCACGTTTTACATTTCTCATTTCAGTACCGGCACACAAATGTATAGACGCAAACTGCTGTAAATAATCCTTGTAAAAACCAGCTTGTTTTAACGGCAACACAGTACACACTTTTCTTTTGGTTTCACTCGAGAAAGTTTGTTTTACCTCATCAACACAGCGGAATAGAAAACTGGACCATCGTTTCTGTTGGAATTAAAGAGAGTATTATTGCTTCCGGGAAGGTTATAGGAAGAAAAAAAAACACTTTGTATTATGAATAAATTATTTAACAAGCATTTTTGTTTTATTATGAGTTTTGTTTTAATGTATGGGCTTAATATAAATTAAAGATAAATTCATGACTATCAATAATTGAATTTCGTTATTGCCAACAATGATGCTTTTAGAGGATTAATGCTGTTTTATCTTGAGAATTATTTACATTTTACCAAAGTCTGAAGAAAGCTGAAAAGGGAAACAATGAACTCTTAACAACAACAACAATAATAATAATAATAATGTCACAATAAATATGATTTAGCAGCGTTTAAACTGCGATTGTTTACAAAGTGAAAATATGTTTTTTGTCTACAGGTTCAACCTTTTTTATATTTTTATAGTAAGGAATCCCAACAAGTTACACAAAGGAGTAAATATTATAATTATAATAATTATTATATGCTGCTGTATAATAATTTTTTTTTTACAAACCTAAGCAGAGTCTTTCTCTACAAAGTCAGTCAGTTTGTTCTCTTTTAATAATACACGCTTTATTTAGCAGTCATTTTCATTTCCCCCCACCTCAGGATTAATGAACTCTTTTGGACCTTTAGTGGATGCGCAGCAAAATGACCCATTAATTAATTTAAGAAAATGATCGGTTGCAGTTTTATAATGTTTGGTGTAAATAGTTCCCGGATTTCTTTTCAAATCACACCCAGTCATGTGGAGATCCTAGATAGAAGTGCCCCCCCCTCTGACTCATGTGGTACTACACCAATTTCTTCCTCCCAGTAGTTGAAATCAATGGGAGCTTTCTGCACTGCTCCTCTGGATTCAGCCAATCAGAAATGAGTGGTCATAAAATCAAATCCCACTTAAGATTCTGCGATAAGCCCTGAATAAAGTGAACACATAAGTCATATAATGTGGCTCTGAATGAAACGAAAAAGATAAATAGTTTGATAGACAATAACTTTAAAAATGTTATTTCGTAATCATCCTACGGGCTAATACAGCACAGCATTAGTGCTTAATGATGGCCTTAGAGTGACTTTATTGTACAGAAGTTATTTTTCTTTTTAAAATGTCATTTTGATGTGACTAAAGTATCCTATATATTACATATAGCCTATTTTTTAGTACCCTCATGAAGGTTTTTAATTCAAATAGTTTCATTACTTTAATTTTCTGGAATGTTTAGAATCAAATAAACCGCATAAGCTGCCCAAAATGTCTATTCGCCATTTACATCGTGCACTTAAATTGTGGTGAATAACCAGCTTAAAATTGACTTATATAGCCTAATAGGCTATCATTTATATAACGCCTCTCGCTTCAGCCGGTCGTAGCTAACTTGGTTAATTTACCTCCGCCTGGATAAAATTGTCTGTTAAAGGGCTAAATGTGAACATTTCTCAGCAAGAAGTGGTAGTTTCTTAACTGAGCAAAATATATAGGATATATGATTCAAAACCAACCTATGGGAAAATTAGTAAATGCAGCTATACCAAATTAAATAGAAAATATAAATCTCCAACCTAAAGTCGATCCCCCGATCTGAAATAATTTTCGCTCCAGGCTGGAATGGAGCCCCATTTTAAGCCAATTAAAGCTGGTGTCACAGTGAGTCTCCCCGAAGAGAAACGACCAAAAGAAATGTGTAATTCTCATCCTGTTGGTAAGCCCTACCACTCTATAACACTGCTGTAATAATATACTGATGATACACTGATGATCTAGTGGAAGGCTAATTAATGGAGACCTTTTCGAGCAGAGCTCTTATTGTGTAGTAAAGTGGTAAAATGAGAGGTAATGAGGACAAACAGCCATTGAGCTCTAATGGTTTTTATTGCTTGAGAACTGCATCACCTACAGTAGAGGCCAGGCCGTCCAGAAGGGGCTATAATAAAATCTCTATCTGCTTTTATAAGATGGAGTGAAGAAAAACTGCGGCTTATACTCCTACAGTATACTCACAATGACCAGCAGGAACAAAAACAAGCAGGCTTTAAAAAAAAAAAAAAAACAAAAAAAAAAAAACTAAAACTAAAAAAAAAACAACGTTTTGCCTACCAACCAAATCACACAAGACAACATAAAGTCTGCTGCAGGCACAAAATCATTTCCACTTGCGGTGAGTTAGAAAGAGAAAAGAAAATCATGGAGGATCAATCTGACGGCTTCACATAGTCTGAAATCTGTAGTGTAGTAAATTAAATCGATAAAAGGAAACGCTGGCGCCCCTTTAATGCTCAAATTATTTGCAACGAAGGCTGCAGAAGGCTACATACCAAACAAATAAAAAGCAAGTCTTCCTGCTCTTTCTCCGCATTTAGAGTTTGTCTGTCTTTTTTTTTTTTTTTTTTACATTTCATAATCACCACCAATTACCATCTGACTTAAGTATTTTATAACTCTTTACACAGATTAATTTCGGTGTAGGATACTTGGCACCATAATGCAGTAACACAAATTGACCAAAAAAAAACCAAACAAACAGTTTACATTTTAAGGATACCCAAGCCTATCTAAAATATCACATTCAGAACCATAATATTATAGAAATAAGTTAGAGTAAGAATAATAATGATATAATGTGAGAGTGCTATATATGAAACATTATCTTATATACTTGCATGGTCTACTATGGCACTGCTTAAAACATTCTTGGATAGGCAATAAATCACTGAACAGCTTCTGTTTCCCTCTTGTACTGACTATTCAAAGGTCAGTGTGGCTGCATGAACACCCACACAGTCACTCTGTCTGCGCACACCTCAGCATAAACATTTTGGTAAGAATTATAAATTATCTCTTTAAAAAGTACAGTATATAAAATGAGATTCAACTGATGTGTCAGGCATGGCAGTGTGTTGTGCACACAACAACAATGACAACTCAAAAACAAAACAAACAAAGAAAAAAATAAAATATATATATATATATATATATATATATTCATTTGTTGAAATAAATCGAAACGTTCTATCTATTCCAACAAAGGGACCATGTTTGGTCAGAAAACGGCACTAAAACCATCAACAACTCTATGTTATACTGTCCAATGTACAAATAACCCTAACAATATAGATATACAACTTTTTTTTGCATTGCACTCTTTTTTTAAAACACCTTACATACTGTGTGGAAAGTAGCTTCTATACATAGAGGCATACCTAAAAATGGCAAGTACGGTGTCTAAAAGTATGTAGTAGGACTGATTTCAATTAGAGTTTTGGCAACAAGGCTGTGGCATGGAAAAGAGTCGTCCGTCCGTCCGTCCGTCCTTTTATTTCTTCTCTGGGGAATGGGGTTGCATGGCAACAGTGAGGTCAGCGATGTGTGTCTTGTCTGGAGCCGGGCCCTCGGGTGCTTGTCCACATCTCAACAAGTGTTTTATGGAGAGAGTTTTCGTATGGATGAGGTGTCAGGACAACTGCAACTGGTCAGCACAGCTGAAAAACTTTGTCTAGGCTCTTCAGTGTACGCTTGTGCAAAGTGTGTGTGTATTTGTGTGCGTGTTTGTGTGTGTGTGTGTGTGCGTGTTGGTGTCCTATTTGTTTCTCTGGTGTTCTCACAGAGGCGCTTCACGGAATATCTTCTCTCCCCTTTGGCAACACTTCCCTGTGGAGGGAAAAAAGGAAACGTTTTATTCCTAAATACCAAGTAGACATTTCTACCAAAAAATAAAAAATAATGGCCTGACGCCCACTTTTAAAAAAGTTAATATACAAGATGCAGCTCCAGTTTGTGAGTAAATGTCTTAAAATGACTGAAGCATTTTAAGCAACCAGCAATCATGTCACACTTTTACACTGATGATGTTTTATTTTGGAATAAAACTCTGTGCAAAGTCATGAAAAAATTCAAGCAAATCAAACAAACAATAGCAACAATGGGAAGAATTATAATTAAGAAAAAATAATATTTACCACGACATCACTGCACCACACAACACTTGTGCTTATTTGCATTAGGTTTACCTGCCCCCGCTGTTATTCGGAAGGACAGGAAGACGGGCTGGCAGGGGACAGAGACGAACCACAGTTAGAGACAACAAGTTGAAGGCTGTATTAAGTATAAGCTGTCTCCCTGTCTGAGTGCCGATGACACGCAGGTTAAACTCACATACCAGTGCTGTGCATTTTTGGGCCTGAGTGCTAACTACATTGGACATTTTTTTAAACATCGCCAGCTGTGATTTTAGCAGTAGTGTGTGGCTGGGAGGTGAGGGCTGCTGCAGTTCTCTCAGTGTGCTCAGGTCACCTCGCACACACACACTACTGTCTATGTCACACTAGTATTGATGAAAGACCTGACTTAAGGCGCCTCTCTTTCAGTGTAAGACCTTCTGTCTGACTGAACGACAGTGTTAAACACTTTCTATACAGTCAGCTTAAAAAATACCCTCTCTGTGCTGCTCTGACCTCTCTCCCACTTTTTTTAGGTTCTTCCCTAAATATAAACAGCTTTAAGTAAGAGCTGACTGTTTCCCTCTTTGGAATACAGCTGCTGGTAGGAGAAATTTAGTCGTAAGATTGATTTTATTTGCACTCTATGGTTAGTTGTTTTAGGATAGTTTATGCTTCCAAATGTGCTTCTAGTAAAGCATCTGAAACAGCATTTACGCTACCTAAAAGTAAAACCTTAACATCAAGGCCCAATAAATGGCCCCTCAATAATGACATAATTGTTGATAACTGAGCATAGTGCAATCAAAATCTTGCAATAAAATCAATGCAGGTGACAGCCAGTGTAGTATAACTAAACCCTTTAACAACATTAGCAGGCTCATATAGCTGCAACACATTCATTTCCAAATGTCCACATGTACACTGAACAAATTTATAAATGCAACACTTTTGTTTTTGCCCCCATTCATCATGAGCTGAACTCAAAGATCTAAGACTTTCTCTATGTGCACAAAAGGCCTATTTCTCTCAAATACTGGCCACAATAAAAGGCCACTCGAAAAGGTGCAGTTTCAATGTATAAGGGGGGTCCAGAAACCAGTCAGATTCTGGTGTGACCACCATTTGCCACACGCAGTGCAACACATCTCCTTCGCATAGAGTTAATCAGGTTGTTGACTGTGGCCTGTGGAGTGTTGGTCCTCTCTTCTTCAATGGCTGTGCGAAGTTGCAGTCAGGTCAAGACCCCGATGAGGATGATGAGCATGCAGATGAGCTTCCCTGAGACGCTTTCCTGACTGTTTGTGCAGAAATTCTTTGGTCATGCAAACCAATTGTTGCAGCAGCTGTCCGGGTGGCTGGTCTCAGACGATCTTGGAAGTGAAGATGCTGGATGTGGAGGTCCTGGGCCTGTGCAATACCCATGCTGTCTGATCAGCATCTTGATATGCCACACCTGTGAGGTGGATGGATTATCTCGGCAACGGAGAAGTGCTCACTAACACAGATTTGTGAACAATAGTTAAGAGAAATAGGCCTTTATGTGTACACAGAGAAAATCTTAGATCTTTGAGTTCAGCTTATGATGAATGGGGGCAAAAACAAGTGTTGCGTTTATAATTTTGTTCAGTATAATACAAATAGCTGTTTCCCCACTAGATGCAAATGTGTTGAGAGTAGTCGATCCTCTCCCACTCCAGGTTCCCACTCACAGAGTCAATTTACAACGAACAGTTTAATCACAGCATCGCAACACAGTCACACTCAGTGAAGATGTGGGCAGAGTCCCTGTTGTTACCTTGTGGTCCCCCATGCAGACATTGGGCCCGATGTTATCATAGACTATGGACTTCTCTTCATTTTCAGGCTGCAGAGACACAAAATCAAAATGTTGGGGATGAAAACGGGATGAACAATATGTTTTATTCATGATATGAAACCACCGTTCCGCACACTGTGCTGCAGTACAGTAGTAAACACACACACACACACACACACACACACACACACAATGCAGCGGCGTGTTTGTGTTTACACAGTACGATCATTACAGGCTTGTGTCATGTTTTATGACACATTCATCGATGAGCAATCAACATACCAGGTCCATCAAACACAATTAGAAGGATTATATTGTTGATTTCAAAATAAAAGTCACCTAGAACCGTACAATGGCGAGATTAAAATATGTCCGTATAAAGTACCTATTTTGTGGTTGTGCACAATTTTCACTTTTAAATAAATTGTAAAAATGAGCCAGGACAATAACAATTAGTTTAGGTGCCAATAAAATCCTACTTATGTCACCAGTGCAGTTACTCTGTGCAGGTTATTTTGCAACTAAGTATAATTAGTAGGAGGCAATACTACAATTTTAAATATGAACACCAGTTGTAACTGCTAAGTAATTATGGATAAAGTTAAGGTAATTCATTATGTACTTAGACACAGTTCAGAGAATTGTAGGGGACAGCCTTTAGTACAATTAGGCCAATTTACTGGGACAAAAAAATAAAGTGAAAAGAAAGAAAGAAAGTATATAAACACATTTGTCTCAGTTACATTATACAATTGTTTAAACTACTTTTTACAATGCAGGATTGATCATTTATGAAAAACTCTGGAAACATCGCAAATATCATACATTTGTTTTGTTAAACTCCTTAAAAGAACGCTTCCCGGAGCAGTAGCACAGCATCTGACTTTTGAATAACACAAGAATGCAATGAACTGAATGCACCTTTAGGAACTCACAGAACTCACATCGCAGTTTTAACTTTCAAACTTGTGCACGGTGCAGCGAAGAGAAATGAAAAGCAGGAGCAATTTACAAAGTGGACATTTGCCTCTCGACCAAATACTCTCTCAGTGTAATCTAAGTGCCTATCTGAGGGAATCAGGTTTCAATATCACTTTCTGCACACAAAAAAGCTGTTACCCACTCACACATGAATCTGCAGACTGGAGTATAAATCACACTTGTCTGGTTGAACTAAAGACTTTTTAAACAGCCACCTCAACCCCCACGTGCACACACACACACACACACACACAGGCTGGTGGGTGCTACCAGTTGTGACTCGGTGAGCTGCACTGGCGCTCTAGAAGAAAGAGACAGAGAGCTTGGGAATGAACCATAAAACGAAATCCAAATTAACTTCAGACCAATCCTGCAGTGGAGCGGGGTCAGCACACGGTGTGCCTCCACCTCACTCTACCTTTTCTAGCGGGCCACGCACTGGCACTTCTCTATTTGTCTGGCAGCCGGCCCGAGCCGTTGCCTCCCAAAGCCTGAGATACATTCATCAAACACACACTTGATAATTTACAAAGGCAGCATAAAATTGTGGATTTTCGGGCTGCATAATCTTTAGACAGATAAACAAATTACCCGGGGCCCTCCGGCAGAGAGGGAGCGCTCGCTCCGCTAAACATTCATTACCGGCGCTCCCGGAGCTGGTGCCGCACCGCACAGCCAGCGGGCAACCTTTGGCGTGTTAGGGCTCGGCAAGCAGAAAATAACATGATGGCGAGTTAACCGACCGTGCCATGATAGATGACGCCACACGCCGGGCTGTTTACGGGCCTATGTCTCAACAATCTGTAATGCTCGCAGCCAGAGAGTGTGTGCTCAGTGAATCATCAGCCAATCTGCGAACACACTAACTGTTCCACTCTGTCCCTGCATTACAAGCAATTAGCCAGCGCTTGAGGGGAAGAAAAGCAAACAACAAGCCAGCTGTGTGTGTGTGTGTATGTGAGAATCACTTTTTACATAATCCTGACACATTAAGTGGGTGAAACAAAATGGGTGTTATCATTTTAAAATGCTTTACAGTCTTTGTTTTTCACGACTTACTGTAATACAGTTATCGGAGTCATTGTTCTAGTTCAGCTTCAGTCAGTCAAGAAGAAAGATCAGGAAGGAATTTCTCATTTGTGGCGGACAAAGGAAAGCCAAACTTCCTGAGCAGCCCCCTGCTGTGGACTGTACCTGTACAATACACTGCTGTATCTCTTTCACACACATGAAGACATGAAAGCCTGTGTGTTCCAGCAGTGA
The DNA here is from genome assembly GCF_021292245.1 of Micropterus dolomieu. Lineage (NCBI taxonomy): Eukaryota > Metazoa > Chordata > Actinopteri > Centrarchiformes > Centrarchidae > Micropterus > Micropterus dolomieu. The sequence continues at coordinate 4,657,773 of NC_060164.1, read as the reverse complement.
AAAGACTCAGACCTCTAAAGTTGAACTGATTCCTGGTCAATCTACAATGCCAAAAAATGTGGTTTTTCTTCACTTGATGGATTGTTTCTGGTGGTCATTGCAGACCCCCCCCCCCCCCCCACACACACACACACACACACACACAAACAAATCCAAAAGATGCTGTCTTATGGAAAACGGGTAACAAAAAATCTGGGGAAACTTGGCAGAGCTGAATGGTGGATCTCTAAGTAATCCAGCAAACAAAATAGAAGGAGAGCATAGAGGCGGCAGATTGGCTGGGGTTTACAATGCTGGGATGGATTTCAGGCTGAGCAGGGGCCTGCAGGGTTTGACTCTCTGAGGAAGGAGACAGATCTGCGGCTTTATTAAGAAGATGGGGCCCGCTGGTGTGAAGTGCTGGGATATATATACTGTCTGGGTGGACCCATGGCTTAGCGCTCCAAATTAATATTCACAGACACCTCATCCTTCCATCTGTGAAGTGACAGAGGGCGAGGAGGGTAATATGGATCAAGGACGATGGAGTTGTAGAAACAAAGGGTGAGACATTTATAAAGATGCCTGTGTTTTAGTTGAGGGAGGAGTGGTGACATTTTGGTCAAAATATTAAGGAATCTGACTTTTAAAATCAACGCCTCAGAGTTGGACCTAAAATGGCAGGTTCAGACTCACCTTGAAGACCAGGTCTCTGGCAGAACCAGACAGGAGGATTCGGTCACACCAAGCGGGGCATCTGGTGTTCATGTACTGCTTCCCCTGACTGCTGTCTTCACTGTACGGATAACTGAAGAGACACAAGCAAAAGTCACAGTCAGTAAATAGAAAAATATAGACTCACACAGCCAACATTTATAGTAATTTATACATGTTTAAGTAGTATCCAAGTGATAATGAACTTTATTTTCGAGTAAAGTACTGCACAAATAGCAAGACGATGAGGAAAGCCAATAAGGAAAAGCAATAAACATGATTTGTATGAATCAACGGGGCTCCAGAGGAGTAATAAATGAGTCACCACGTCATCTGCCTTATCTCAGAAACGGAGATCAAAATATATTCTTGAGAAAACAGGAGGTCTATAAGTACGCCCAATCATCTGAGTAATCTCTTAAATCAACACACATGGATGGCTCAATCAAAACAATCTTCCTCTGCCAACTGTACAGGTTGTGAGTGTGTGTGTGCGCGAGCAAGAGAGAGGGAAAATAAAAAAAGAAAGAATGTGAGTGATTTAGTCAGAGCGAGCCAGAGGGAGATTCAGTTGCCCATATGTATAGCTACATCCCTACCGAGTCATCAAAAACAGATTAGGTGCCGCAGCAAATGGCCATGAGAGATTGTATCTTTGAACAGCAGGGAACAATCGCATGATTTAAGCGGCGGCAGGGCTCGAGTCGGGCGGAGAGCCATCGAGCTGATGCAGATTTACATTGTTGAGAATTCAATTTGCCCCTTCAGCTCATCAAACTGCTTCAGATTTACACACCACCAATCCAATTTGTTTGTCGGCGCTCATCAGGATGTAGGACTGGGCTTACAAACTGTAATACCAATCCAATTTGCTCCTTCAGTGCCACGCGTGCTAACCGTAGCATAACACAAAGTGCCTCTTCTCCTAGGATGGTGATATCTTAATGATAAAATAAACACACACTTCTGGCCTTCGATTCATCACACCAGCCGAGCTCTGATAGCTTAATTGGACTTTGTGCTAAGGCAGAACACATTTAACAAGCATGTTGTTTTTGTTGCTTTGTATATATATTATATGTGCATTCAACATTACTAACACTGCTACAGCCGCAGGTACTGCTAGTGCTATTATAATACTACAACTTCTCTTTGTGCTCCCTTATATTCAGCCTAAACGTACCTCTTCTGATGAGACTGATGAGGCATAGCTAACATTTGGTTGTGTATATCTGTGTCTCATTTTAATGGAGAAAATGTTTCAGCTGAAAAGAACTACAAAGACTTGGGTTTTGAGGCGCTCTGGTGGCCCAGGGGTTGAGGAGCAGACCATGAACTGCAATGTCCCCAGTTTGTATGCAGCTGGGGACCTTTATTGTATGTCTCTGTCTCTCCTTATTTCCTGTCATCTTTCTACCGTCCCTCTCAAATAAAGGCATGAAGTACCCAATAATATTGATAATATATACAAATTTGTTTTGGGAGTGCATAAACGTCTTCTAGAAGGACACATTTCCAAAGTGTTTCCAACAGGCAACCATTTCAACAACGTTTTTGCACACCACACTTATATGCATACTCCCGCGACCCTGTACGCAGGATAAGCAGTTGACGATGGATGGACTTGTGCATACTGTCTTATTGACTGCGCGTATGATCAAAATCTCTTGACTGCGATGGAACCAAAGAATCTTTCCAACGGTCAATCACTTTATCGTAAGTAAAAAGGTTAGTACAAGTGACAGTCCTGACAGTGACAGAAATTATGTGTTTGACTCAAACATTACATGATACAAAAGCTCAAACAGAGGCACCATCGGTCAGTCACCATTTTCTACAACAGCGCCAAAAACAATACCTTTTAATTTACTATGAGTGCACATTATGGAACTCAAGGCTTACCATTCTGTCACTGGCCAGTTGAAACATTAGGATATTAGCCGTCTTCCCTGCTGCCTCGAATTGTCTTGATCAGTGCTCACTTATTCCTTACATGTTATTGTTAACTTACTTATTTACTATGAATTGAAGCACCATGCGTTTTGCTGTAGCATTATTTATTGTGGATGTGTACTGTACTATTTTGTGCATATTTATGTTTATGGATTTTATAAGATGTGACTTTTTATTCTATACATTGGGTGTCTTTTTCCATCCGGCCAGAGACAATACATGAAAATTAGCCTTTAGGGTAACTCTTGCTCATTCTGTTTTTTTTCTGTTGATCAATGAGCATTGTCCCTGTGCAATAACTAATGTTAATTATCAGGTGGAGCCGACTAGAGATTTTATTGGGGATTATTCATTAACATGTAACTTGCTTGTTTTTCTGTCTGTCCAATAGTACAGCTGTTAATACGTAAATCTATGGATGGCCTAATTTTCCCGACAATGCCTCCTTCACAAAGCGTCAATGTGTACATGAAATGATACACTGATATTCTGCCATTCACTGTGACACATGGTGAAGTTTTAAACAGATCTCTCTCTCGCTCGCTCACTCTCTCTCTCTCACACACACACACACACACACACACAGATCCCCCCCACCAGGTGAACAAACAGACCTGCAGAAAGCTACTTAGAGAAGTTCCCTGCCTCCAATTAGCATTAATAGCACTTAAACCATGGAGGAAATGCATGGGGGTTTTGGTATGCTAATAAAAAGGGCTAAAGAAGTGATCCTAGGATAAAAGAGAGCATGAAGAATAGGATGAGTGAAACAGAGATAGACAAGGAGGCAGAGGAGAGGGGATAAAGACGGATCAGACAGAAAGAGGCAAAGTGAGGGTGGAAAAGAGCAAAGTCTTCAAAGGGCTTGTCGAGCTGCTCGACTTCAGGGTGGCCTGAATACTCCTGCTTCCTGAGGGACGGTCCTTGGCCTGTGAACAATCCTCCTATCAGGGACTCTGTTATAGCTTTATTGACTAACAAGCCTGGGGTCATTTTGGTGTTAAAGAGATTGAGAGAAAATCAAGTCCCCCCCTCTCACCTCCTTCAAACAATGAACTCCCCGTCTGATAGCAAACTTCCCCAAGCACTTCAACAGCAAAACTTTGCTATCGTTCAGTCATTTTTGATGACAGCCAGCCATTGTAAAAGCTGATTAAAATGCTCAACAATGGCCATTAAAGGGCCATTCTCCGTCCCTGTGTGTGCAGGTATAGGTTGTTCCGCTTTCTGTTTTACCGCACCCTCCATTGGCTCCAATAGAGATAACAAGTCTTAATGCAACAGCAAACAGTCAAATGGCGCGCTGGGGCCAAAGTGATTAATGTGTCCGATTAGCGAGCTCACAAACTTATCGGGGAAGGTAAACGGGCCGAGAGGGCGTGTGGGCTGGAGGCAGTCAGCTCATATCAGACCCTTATTGCCCGTAGCAAGACTAATTACACTAATTAATGGGCTAAGCTGATAACTCCAACAATTGTGTAACTGTATAGGAGGGGGAGCTGCACTTCAAGGTATCCACACACACATGTAGATACAAACAGCTAGATAAACTGCTTTAGCAACTCTAATATGTAAGACTATTAATAAAAGATATATTTGCAAGTTAATGAGAGTTGTAAGATAAAAAGGAAAAGGACAAAATAATTGCAAAATGCATCCATGCATGACATGTAGTAGGGTCAAAACCTAAGGAACAGATGTGACAATGATAATACAGGCTTGATTCATTAAAGAATAGTTCTATGTCTCGAAGATAGATCATTTGGTGACAGTCAGGTAACTGCAGGTGAAATGGCTGCCGCTTTGACTGATTAGTTTGTTATTGAATCAAATGCGTTCCGTTACTGTTTAACATGCCTTGCAGGCATTTAGGAGTTACATATGTGTCTCACTTCCTGCATTTTAATTAACGCACCAGAGCCAATTAGTTTTAGATTTTTCCTGGTGGTACTCAAAATCTATTAAGTTCATATACAGTATATCATGTGCATTGTTTTTTTGAGACTGAAAAATAAAAATAAATAACTACAATGGCAGAGAAAACACAAACTTGAATTTGTCTTCATCCTAAATATCTGTGAAAATGAAAACTGCTTCCTTATTGTAGGCTACATGATCTTCTGTCTTAAGTTTAAGGTCATCTAATATAATACCAACATACGCAGTAATAAATTTAAGTACTTAATGTGTACACGTTGTAAAAATGACAAAATCAAGTATAATCAAAAATGCTTTGTAGTTTCGTGTTTAGGTTTAAAATGGTCAAGTATGTTGATTGCTTGTATACTACCTGCAAAAAACAGTTTATTACATAGCTCAGCATACAGTATATAATGTGTAAAATGAATACGCAGTATAAAATTGGCTCACAGCACCTGCCTTTATAATTAGCTACCCTGCAGGTGCACAGATATAAAAGTGACAGAGCTGAAAAGATCTACACTGTACTGCCAGAGCATATAAATATACTGTACATCCAAGAGGACAAGTAAAAAAAGACACTTCTTTACTTTATTTACAGTACGTAATAACCTTACATGCTAAGAAAGAGCTCAAGTGAAAAAGGGAGAAGAGAAAAGTTTGAGACATCCCACAGTCATCTGTGTTGGTTAATGACGCTGACACTGCCGACGGTTGGATGACTGAAATATTTGTCTTTCCAGGTGTCTTTGTCTTGGTCACTTTTTTACAGCGATCACCTCCTAAAGTAAAGTTGACATAAGAATATTGCGTTCCTGCTTGTTCCTCCACTCTTTTGTGTTGCTGACCACATCTCAGATGATACATGTGTGTACAGTCGCACACGGAGACCCTCCAGCACCCACTGAGAGCTCATTCATTCATGCTCGGTTTGGGGTTTAATGTTTGACTTGGCTGCCGACACATTACTCACATGTGTTTTCCGGCCGGTTGTCAGCTTGTTTGCAACAGTAAAAACTGGCGAGGTGAGCATAGGCCCTACCTGTAGTGTGTCACTCAGCCTCACCCAGCAGAGGGAGAGGCTCTCGTGACATACATTACTGTACTATAAAAGGTACTGTATCTATATACACTTTATTTGAGTAACATTTTAAATAAAAACATTAAAAAGCTATGTATAAAATGCGAGTTAAGATTTAGTTGGTAAGCCAGACCACCAACCTGCATCCCCAGGACCTGACACTCCAGTCCTGGTGTGGTTTTCAGACTTCCTTGTACTACATTCTCTTATCTTCCCATCAAAAGCCATTACCTTGTTCTACATAATGACAAATAAGTGACAGGCCAAGCAGTGGGCTATTCAGGTGCTCAGTATTTAATGAGGGCAATATAAACTTTTAAATAATAGGTACGGCAGGAAGCCAAAGATAAGAGTCATAGTAACAGTGACATGAGGTCAAAGGTGGTAAAGAGCATCATGGGATTGGCTAAAAAGTCAGAAACTATGGGTTTTGAACGACTCGCTGCCTCTACAGCTATGTTTGTTTGCCGTTGTCAGGGGAAGCTTGGCAAACCACAACTACACACACACACACACACACAAAAAGATCAGCCAAATGCTATCAATAAAGCTGAATGTTTGCTTCAGTTTGTAGAGCTGGGAGGCTCGCAGGCACAACATTGGCATAGTGCAGTACAAACAGAGTGAAATGCCATCAGTAGCTCATGGCTCACGGCCTGCTGGGGTTCAGCTATGACATGTTCTGTCTTAAGCTGCTCTAAATGAAGACAAGAAGACACACATGGCATCCATTTAATCCTCTCCGAGTAAGATTGTTTTTAACAAAGCCTCCCTCTCAGTGGCATCATCTCAGGCAAGAGGCAATGACACAAGACGGCGGACAATATTCAGCTATTATCGCCACAATGGCCCCTCATCATTTTCACGGCCTCTCTAGTAGTTAGAATGATGGATGTGCTGATGGTTGTACAACAATGTTCCTGTTCAGTAGATCAGCTTGTAACGCTGAATCCTGTGGCTGCACAGAGGCAACACGAGCCATACGCTTACAGCGGCTCGGAACGCAGTGCTTTAACCAAACATTGTCGCTAAAGTACATCTGTGGTGCTCCTTAAATGGAGTCACGCGCCTCCACTCCAGTATAGCATGGCTGTTCATAGAGCAGAGAACAAGAAGCCTTGTTCATGTAGGATGCAAACAGCAGAGCTATAGGACTAATGTATTCAGTCAAATACACACATACACATGTAGAGAGGGTGACATCATTCGTACAGGCCATCAGAGGCCAAGGGTGTTGTGCGAAGAGTGTTATCCACAGAACAAAGACAGTTACTGTACCATCTGTGTGAGCACTTCCTATGAGCTCAAAACGGGTTTTGAGGAATTCTCCACAGCTCTGAAAATTCTCTCAAACATGCTTATTAGCAGTTATTGAGGAACTGGCAGGTAGCCATTTGTGTCACTTGACCAAAATTCTTTCTCATCTTAATGGCAAAGTCATTCTCTCTGGCATCAGCTTTCAAACCTCCCCCTTCCTCTTTCATGGACCTGTGAATGCTGTAGCTTTCCCCAGCAAGTCGCTTTTTGGCTCATCCTCATAGACCTACAGCTTTCGAAAACGTATGCTAACGTGCCAAGGTTGGTCCCAGGTTGCTTCCCAAGTTTCTGCCTCCTCTCTGACCTCACCTCCTGACCCCTGGGCCACACCCTGCTTTTTCCCATGTGTAGACTTGACTAACACATACACATGGGACTGAAGCCATGCTGTTCCCTCTAGCACCTTCCCATCATTCTCTCTATATGAGCTTAAAGTGAGGCCGGCTAAGCACTGGAATAAATTGTTATTACAATATATAGTTATTTCTTAGTCATGGTAGAAGTATTGTTCCAGGGATGGTAATGCCATGACATGTTCCACAGACATTCATGTTTCCTAGAAGATGAATCCTTCTGACTTTGGTGATCCTTTAATGTTTCCTCTAGGTCAGAATTTGCCACCAAGTCCAAAATATGTTAGCATGCTAAAATGCTAAAAGAAGATGGTGAACATGGTTTGCAAGTTAGCATCTTCATTAAGAGAATCTTAGCATGCTGACATTAGCATTTAGCTCAAAGCGCCCCTGTACAACGCAAACTGCGCGCCGCTGCTTGCATGGCTGTACACTCTGGTTTAGTTTGCACAAGTGTAGTTGTTCTTAAGATTACTGATAATTTTCATCACTTGGCCTTGTGTGTGTTTCGCAGTTATTGAGGAACAACAGAAACATCAACAGAACTGCATGTATATCAGGGATTTAACTGTACCACTAAAGAGCTTCAGAGTAGCAGTGCCTTACTCAAACACACTGCAACAGTAGTTGATGAAAGACAATGACTGTGCTCGAAATCACATACTATTCATACTATGTATGATGTAATTGAGTATTCCAAGTGCATGTTATGTTGATTTGTGTACGCAGAAATGCACGGATGTATACTAGATTAGCAATGATTTCTGACTGTGTGGCGTACGCTTACTGTGCATACTTAACCTCCCCTAAATGCTTTGCGTCTCTTCAGACTGTCCAATGGCAGGACTGCGAGGCAGACGGCTCGAGCACCACACTCGTCATCTTTTTCGTATACTATTACTTCACTAACTTCCCTTCTTTAAATCAGAAATCAGCTATGCAGATTTCAAATATTTTACAATAAAATAAAAATTTAATCAAAAACTTTTTTGGAGTTGAGAAGACAGACCCCAAAGTCACAGAGACCACTGCAGGCAGCGCAGTACATGACTTCAGCAACATTTCCATCTATTGCACTGTATTTATTCTGTTTAGTTGAACACCTCTTAAGACAAGAGGCAGAGGCAAACACTAAGTTGGCACAACGCTGTTCCATCCTCCTCTTCATCCTGGCTCTTCTCACTTGCAGTTGCCTCCTCAGCTCAGCAGCATCCTCTTCTGCTTCTTGGTAAAATATACTGGGGGCACCTGCTAACATTGCCTGGTTCATCTCTGATCTTAATAAAGATATTACCTTAAATCTTTTTTCTTCTCTTCTCTTTAAATCAAAGTTGAACCACAATACAACAATTTTTTTTTTAGCATTATATTGCGATATACATGCATTAATAGCAAGCTGTAGTGTTTTTAGTAACAGTAGCTGTACTTCACTAGTACCCAGACATTATGTACTGTGTATGTATCTGTACCTCCTCCAGCCATCTTTTCTACTCCTTACTTTTCCCATTTTTCCACCCACCAACATTGCACACTTTCCACACCATCTCCCTGCTCTGAAATCACTCATGATTTGTCCATTGATGGAGTTGTACCACTGGGCTGATGTCACTCAAAATCTCCCTCAATCTCCTATTCCCAGTAACCATGTTACACGCAAAATATATTCTTCCAGTGCTCCCTCATTGTCCACTGCATTTCCTCCTGAAGCTGGGGTCCCGATTCAATTTTTGCATTGATCTCGTGCAAAATAAGGGCAAAGAAATCAGATCAGAGGAGTACTAAAAGCTTTCCTCCTAAATCAATCAAAATACATGAATAAGTTACTGCTGCCTTAGTATGTTTTAGACGATATTACCGTAGTTATGCCATTCCTAATACGAAATCAAAAGTACCATAATGTATAGTAAAAATTACCATTATTTTCAGTCAAATGGCCATGCTGCAGCATATGCAAAGATAATGACCTAATGGCTTGCTGCAGTCTCATGCATTAAGCAAAGGGAAAACTTTGTGTAAAAATATGATTGGTTTCTGATTAACAGACTCATCTATTCTCCCCCATAAACCGACTGACAAAACTAGTAACCATGCATGGGCTCCTGTATATGAGTGCGTATGAGTTGTCCAGAAGCAGCCGACTGGCTCCAGGTCCAACTGTGACAAGGCCCGGGCAAATTCCTCACCCCAGTGCCCAAGCACTTAGACTTGTCATGGCCAACTTTGACAGACGACTTTTTGAAAGTAAAGATATATGCATTTTACAGCTTGCGGCCTCTGCAGCGATGCAGGGGGAAGAATTCAGATGTGGGGACAGAGACGTTCAAAACTGGACGTCCAAATCAAACATACGAAAATACATCCTGCAGGGATGCTTAGTGTTGTTGTTACCTGGTAAAAACAGAAAGCTGGAGATACAATATTCTACTGTGTGGCTATTACTACGTATGTGCATCAGTCACTCTCTATTATCCAATCCTTAGGTCACCCTTGACAGCATGTCCCATTTTGTGACAACTTCTTTTCCACCGCAGGACACAAAGAATTAACTTGCAGATTACATGTTTGTGACCAGTATTGATTTATAGATTTGGACAAAAGTGAACCGTGTGCGTGCATGAGTGTGTGTGTCAGTGAGGGTGTGTACTGATGGCCTGCATTAAAAAGAATAATAACCTCACAGATGGCAAGGGGCTGGTCCGGAGCAGGCTATGTGATGGAGAACAATCGCTGAGGCTTGATTGCTCAAGGAGCACAAGGCAGACTTGACAGGGGGAGGGGTACCAGTATATGTATGTGTGTGTGTGAAGTGGGAGGAGGGGGTTGTTTAAGTTTAACTAGGCCACTGCTACCCATTACAAGGCTGACAATGAGTGGTTTGTCGCACGCATAGAGTAGATCAAATCAAATTTCATATGCTGCTCCCGGGTTTCATCTATTTGATTCATCATCACCTCAAGTATGAGGAAATCATTTGTATTCTTCCACAGCAGCACATCCATCCCTCCCTGTGGAAAGATGATTCAGTATTATATGGATAGGTGCAAAAGCCAGCCAGTGTAAAAGGACAATAAATCCACCTGTCACTTATGCAAAGTGATGTAAATGGGGTCCCTGATTAAGACACAGAGTCATTTAAAAAACAGGGACTAGCAGAACCTTGACACATGCACTCACACATACACACACTTTGATAGCTCTATGTATCTCAGACCCTCTCTCCCTCACACACACACACAGACACGCTAAAATCCCCTGCCGCCCTGCGCCTGCCACTAGAGCAGTTTATCAAGTAATTATTGTTTGATTACAGCGTTTCATTATCTGCACTGATTGAGTCACAACCGACGGCAAAGGTCAAGCGCCATTAACGCGCTGCTCCCGAAACATATTTCCACGCCGGCCGCGTGTTTGCCCTCCCTCTCTTCTGAAAGGGCTAATTGCAAATGCATTTGTTTGAGAAAGAGGAGAGGAGACCACCCGCTCCAGGCTCCCCCAAGTCCCACTGAGACGGAATATCAATGCCGCCCGAAGCGTTCGCACAGCAACACAAGCGCGCGACACAAGCGCGCGACACAAGCGCACGCCACACGTGTGAAAAAACATACACTTGGGAGCAGTTTGGGACCATATCCAATCATACTTATTAACACTGATACCCATCAAACACAGATCCAAGAGCTTTCATAAAACCATTTTGGACAAAAAGGGACTCCTTCTGATTCTACATATTAATAATGAGTCCTTATGGCCAAGCTCTGGTCAGCATATTCACTGCATTGACCAACATGTGTTAGAACCCAGTGGGGGAAAACGTAAGACTTAGGGTTTCTTCTATTGATGTTGTTGTCTTTATTCTTTCATTTAGTTGCTGTGCAATAATAACCATGCATCTCTGAATTTGGCAATTTTTTATTTTTTTTTAAATAAACAGAAGGAGTCCTTTCTAATTTGAGAAAATTTTCTTAGGCTAAACAATATTTTCAAACCCCTGTGAATTCATTAAAAATGTTTTATATTAAAGTCAGTCTGTTATCATTAACTTTGCTATACAAAATCCATAAAACTAACTATTTTACACTTACTGATTTTTGTGTATTTTTGTAACAGATTTTTACATTTTGATAGTTGTCATACATACAGGGTTCTTCTGCATATGGGGCTGAGGGGGGGCTGTTGTTATGTTTGGTGGATGCAGCTCAATTTTTGCACATCATCGCCTCTTGCTAGGTAATGATGTACTTGAATGATCTATTTCCAGCTTTTCCTTATGACGCCTGAAAGGTTTATTAGGGTAAATCCATATTTTTAAGGACTTTTTAGACGATGGGGATGTTCATTCAGATGAGGCAGACCAAAGTGAGATGTTGGTCTTAGATTTTGCACTTAGATTTATACTGTATGAGAAGTGCCATGTCAGAGCGCAGTGCCATTACGCACAGACGTCCACTGTGTTTATCTGCATTAGATCACTAATGAACAACGCCAGGTGGCTACAGAATAGCTACACACACCTCTACACACATCAGACAGGTCCATTATATCTCAGTATTCTGTATTCTGTTTATGTGGGAGACATCGGACTTAAAAAAATAACTGGTTCATGTTTGACTCCTGAAATTCATAATGAAGGAAAAGCAGTTGTATCATACTTTAATATGTAACAATACTGTAGAATTATGACTGAAGTAGTGTCAGATTGATGTAATCATGTAAACTGTTTCACCAAACAGTTTCTTTTTATTATTGTTTTCTCTTGCCAATGCACTAAAAACAACAAAAAACAACATGCATACATCGTGCGGCTCTACACAATCCAGACAACAATGTGATTCCCTGGGCGTCCTTTCATTTGTTGAGCTGTTGACGTCATACGTCTCTGGGAGCTGCATCAGAGAGAGGAGAGGAGACCAGTGATGTGACTGGCTGAGAGTATATTTATTAATAACCAGAGCCTCTGATCCACATTCAGGTTCACCCAGCCCTTTTGCACTTCGCGCGGCTGCACATACATGAACCAAAATAGCAGTTGTACTTTGAGAGAGACCCACACAGTCTGTGTGCCCAAAACCTGCCGCTTTGCACTCTTCATTGTGCTTACATTAATAAAATAGAGCTCTAAGAGTCTACAGCCATGCTAGCAGCTCTCATTGTACAGAAAACCAAACTAGTTACATGGTAATCCATTCAACAGTTTTTTTCTTAGTGGTGCTTCAGTCACATGATCACCAAAGTCAGTGGGATTCAGCCACTAGGGGCCATGAAATGGCAATCCATCCAAAAGTAGTGCACCTAGAGCCACACTGCTGGAGTGGCTAATAAATTCAGGACCTTATATCTTTTCAGGAATGTCAGACAGTAGCAGACAATCAGAGGGTAGTATAGTGTAATTTTAAATGGCTCCATACCTGGGTGGGAAAGAGATCTCCAGTTCATGCAGCCGATCCTTGAACACCGACAGCTCTTTGTCATACTCTAAAAGCTGTGGAAAGAAAAAAAGTATGGGAATGAGGACAGAGAGAAGTTTGAATTATTACTTTTTTCAAGCCTGATCAAGGGAAGGTCTGCTGAGCCTGAATACTCTTTTTCAGCTCTGCTCTGCTTTATATTCATATTTGTAAAAGTTGGTTGGCACAATACGTTTTCCACTGTAGATCTTTGAGCATTTCTGGGACCTGCTGAACAGTTTTTGTGATTGTGTGTTTAGGTTTCAAACTTCAGATTTGTCTTCTGAAAAAATAGCAGGTTTTTCACCCACAGACACATGCTAAGACAGCTGAAGGACAAATTGAAACCTCCTCTGACAGTTTAATTTGACGTCTGATATTGGCTGAACCTAGAAGTCAACACTCTTACATCATCAGGCGTCAGTCTTGGTGAGGGGTGGATAAGAATAAGCCAAATGAGAGTTTAGGAGGGCAGAGCAGGATACCGTCTATGGGTTTATTTAGTTACTTTCATGTTCCATGCTGGCAAAAATTGACAGCAGTTGACCAGTTGTGTGTGCGTTACTAGCCCTGTCCTCCTGAGGGTCTTTCTCTCCACACTGACAGTGCATCCACACACTCTTCATCAATCATGTCTCCTCACCCAGCTGTACTCGCTCACCAGAGTGTACACACACACGTCCCCCAATTTCCCCCCTTTCACAAAACCCATAAATCATTAGTGAAAAGTGCAATTAGTGGCTTCTTGTACACATTAATTATCTGGTAGATGAACAGGTAGCTTGGGCACCTGCATGACTGCCTCCCTGAGAGACTGACAGCGACGTTTCCCAGCAACGCTTGGAGGAGCTCACGCTAGCCCCACCCTTTCCTTTCAGACAGGAAGACATCAAGATGAAGCCGAGACTTGTTTGCTTAGTGGTAAATTGGGCTATTGTACATGTTGCAAACACCAGGCTACAATTATGGCCTGATGAAGACCTCATCCTAGACGGTATGAGTCTGACAGCGGCTGTATAGGCAGCTTGACATAAATGACATTACATTGGTGTATTACATGCAGCAATATGTTGATGGCTACATGATGAAATATCAACGGGCATGAGGCGGTGCACATGGGTAAGGACGTCCTCACAAAGTGGAGACATGCGAGGAGGGAGGAGGATGTCATATGAATATTATTATATCAGTGGAAGCTAACTACAGTCTTGCATCTACACTGACATATTTATGTTGTGTATCTATGACCGTGTGCGATTTTTACAGCACTGCCGAATGCACATGTATAAATAAGCCAAAGTCCAGTATGTGCCATCACGATGATGCTCTGTGTGTCTGCGTGTATGTGTGATTATGTGTCAGTGGTGTAGAACAGTGGCCATTACTTGCAGGCAGAGGGGCCTCCCAGTCGGAGTCTCAGTGGTTCAGGAGGGCAGATGTGCCGCATTCATCAAACTCACAGTGCCGGGGTCACAGGAGAGACTCACACACTGTGGATGAGGGATGGCTGAGCAGGGGATGCAACCCCACGCTCTGCTGTACACCCAGTCTCACCATCAGCCCTCTGATACCTTCCTTTAGTGTGTGTGTGTGTGTGTGTGTGTGTGTGTGTGTGTGTGTGTGTGTGTGTTATGTACTGGCTGATACTGGATTTTTGAGGCCGATAGCATTAGTGGTTATTGGGAGTAAAAAAAAGCTGATAATTCAATGTGAAATTAAAAATTGTAGACAAAATATATATTTAAATAATCAGATAATTAACAATTAAAAGACCTAGCTTGCCTTAGGTACTACTGCTACTAGGTACTACTGCTACTATGCCAGATTTATGACCACTTGAAAATCTAAACCATTGTTTTGAAACAATGGATTCCTTATTTCAGACAGAGGTAAACAAAAGCTAGCTTCTAAATTCTAGGTGGTGACCGCTGATTTTGCCGGCTGAATGTATTAGCTGTAACGAGCTATCTAACTAAGCTAACATTAGCGTCATAAGAACATTGGAATCTTCACAAACCTCCCAACAGAGCAGGGCAGAGCCACTAATGTTAGCCTACAGTCTGACAGTAACATCCAGGACAGGCTTCTACACAGCGGGGGACATACTACATAGTGGATGTGTTAGTCATGAACAAGGATTTTTTGAAAAATAACGCATCATAATAAATGCATCAGAGTTTATTACCGGAGGTTACGTTTTGCAGCTTACATCGGAGCAGACATAACACTTTGTTTACAAATTCTTTTGCTCTTGTATCTTTAGTTTTGGAGAGGGTTAAAGAAAGAAATCAACATCCAAACTTTTAGTACATAGAGACTCATGCACACCACTTCAACATGTAAAGAAATATTGAGAGGCCTGTCATCCCTAGATATGGCTGCTAAGCTATGACAGGACAATCGCTGTTTGGGGGAGGGGTTTTGCAATCAGTCAATTATGTATATATTATTCAGTAGTATTTTTTCTACATAAACACATGAAATATCCAAACATTATCTGATTTATTTAAATTGGAAAATAAAAGTGTCAATCTTCTCTGGTAGAGATTATTTCTATGTTACCTCAAACATATCTTTGGCATTTCTGTACTGACCGTCATACAGCTTATACATTTGGTGACATATTTAGATTAAGCTAATATCAACCAATATATTGGCACGACTGAATTTCGATATAGATGTAGTGTGAGAAAGAAAGATGGTGGGAAGTTACAGGTGTAATTCTATTTGTTTGAGAATTATAAGTGTGTGACACAGTTTCAACAGAAGGGGATGAGCAACATATGGCTGTTTGTATCTACGGAGTGTGTGCCTTCAGTTAATGTTAAGTAATTCATTCAGGTGAATGACAAACCCTGCAGACACAATTTTCACACTACATTTCATCCCAGGTCAATTAAGCATAATACTCTGCTAGGTCAGGGGTAAAATAAAAAAACAGCTTATATTGGTTCAAGGCCTTGTGACATTATAAAGCCCGCAGTAGTTTGTCAACCAGAAGTGACCTTGGGAGTTGTGGAGGAGGTGGTGCAAGATGCTGCAGCTCCGGCAATATCACGGAGGGAAAAAGATGAAGAATTGTCTGGGTAAAAACTACCCTGTCATGGGCACAAATTTCTGACTTTGCTTGGATGATCAGTACACTCTTAAATCAGAGTGGCGGTGATAGTTAAGAGGCAGGAAGTTAAGGGGGGTTAAAAAAAAAAAACACTGTCCCTCTCACTTTGCTGGAGGCTTGTCCACCACCTGTAATTGTGCTTTGATTTACGCGTTGTCAAATATCCCCTGTGACAACACCTGCTGCCATTAAAACCCATCAATAAATGTTGGGGTGAAAGGTCATTTAATTTGATTTTTAGACCTCACATTTGGCTTTCATTGCAAAGGCTATATTTTTCCTTCTTTTTATGGGATCTTCATTATTTTGTGTGAAAAAGCGATAAACTGTCACTGACATGGGGGATGGCCGATTGGGTTGGCCCCACTCAACACCATACAAAACCCAACACTACGGTAGACTGCCCCTCTGAACTCTTACTTCCATTTTAATTTAATTATGTAGGGGATGGAAATGTAATACAATGATCACAATAGTTCAGAAAAAGGAGGGTGACTTCCACAACTAGGGCACAATTTAGACTTTTATCCCTACTCAGAAGCTAGAAGAACTAGGCACTGACTGTGAAAAACTCAGGTTAAATCAGCCATAGAACAGTAAATTAGGCCTAATGTACATACAGGCTATGTATTCTGATAAGGCTTAGTAAGCAGTCTGTACTTTCCTGAACCACTGAAAATAGAGGCGAGCTAAACAAAGAGACAACCAGGGACCCAATACAGCATCAGTTTATATAAATCCTGTCATTGCATTTAGCATGTCCTCTGTATTGCCACTTAGGAGATTTGACAGGAAAAAAGCTTTAGGCTGGAGGGGCATTTGTTCTTTATTTCTTTTATGGCCTCTCATGTTTAAAAAAATTCTCTGGGCTTTTTTGAGTAATGCCGAGGACTACGCTGCTGGCATGACAAGGAGAGGCAGGCCAGACAGAAAAGTTCATCACTTACTACAGCTAGTACACAAACAAACCCTCCCTCTCCTGGTCCCCCATCTGCCGACACCACACTGATAAAGTTACAATAAAGAGATACTGAAACAAAATCAATGGGGCCGGAGGAGGGGGTGGGGTGGGGGGCCTGGGAGTGTGTGCTCCAGGAGAGGAAGAGACTGTGCTGAGATACAGATGCACAGCACAAACATACACAAGACGCATGCATTCCCACACACACACACACACACACACACACACACACAATGCTCCTCCCATCTCTCCACCGGAGCAAGGCCCCCGCGGTGCCCCTTGACGCCACGAGCGCCCGGAAAATTTAATCTTCCCAAATACTCATCAGGGCTCTCCATCGTCCCACCATGACAGCGCCGGGGATAATTAATTATACAATTTCGATGGGAATATCGACTAAACAAACCTATTAATCATAGCAAAAGTCAATAGGCATGGACACATTCAATCATGTCCCGGCCAATGATTACTCCCCTCAAAATACAATAATTATTTTCAAGAGCTGCCTCGAATTAAATTTCTGTCAAGCTGGTACAAGTCTTGCAGTTGATGAAGGATGCAATGGATTTTTTTTTCTCCTTTCCCCTTCCCCAGTGGAGGAGTGTGAGGAGGGACATTTATCCTTTTGGAAAGGTAGTTTGTTTTATAAGGATCATAACATGGTGTGTTTAACTAGACCATGACCATCAGATTATCTCTGATGCCCCCATTATGTCATCCATCTTGTCTGGCGTGGTGAGGAGGAAAAGAGGGAGGAGGAAATCAGGGGGGGGGGGGGGGGGGGGGGGGGGGGGGGGGGGGGGGGGGGGGGGGGGGGGGGGGGGGGGGGGTACGCACTTCCTGCATATTTTTGCTGATCAGATTCAATGATTCAACAATGTCCAACAGTACAGTGTGTAAAGTCAAATCTGTCAGCATCAGAGCCTTTTAAATTCCATCTTTGGTTAAATAGCTGAATGACATCCTTTTCTGCTGTTTTGGTGAACTACCTTTATCAGTTTATATGCTTTTATTCAGGAAAAATAATCACAAAATAACATTTATTCAGGACATACGTTTAAGATGATCTCTCACTCAAAAATAAACAGATATCTAATTGGTAGGTCAAACAGAGACTTGTTTAAACGACTGAAACTGTGCTACTAAACCCACAAAATTTTATTTTAAATTAATCTTAAGAATCTAAAATTTCACGGCGCAGAAAACTTTCCCTTTTAAATTTTAAGAAACCTAATGGGGAAGAAGTCGGGGAGTGATTTTTCTTTCATTTTTACTGCACTTAGTACACAAGCATAAAGCAGATCAATGCTGAAAAAGAGCATTTGTGCAAAGCAAACCTTCCCTGCTTATATAAAGATTAAACCAAGTATGTTTTAGCCTGCTTAGGAGCCACATGAGTGGTATATGTCATATGAAAGAACATGAGCTACTACTTTTTTTTTTACACCATCTGTGTTGCAGTAACCCCCCCACCGATAACACATATACAACAAAATCTTCAATAATAGTTTTGCTCTAATATACCATTTCCTTGGAATTAAATTTTGTAAAATGATAAACACGATATCATCACAATTCAATTCCTAATAAAGTTTATAAATGATCATTACCTATATTATGTTTTTACATTATGTGGCCAACAACGTAAATAAAAACTCTATGCTTCCAGTCCTGGCAGACAAGTGGCTTCACAATCCATTCTGTTGATGTGTAGGTGTGTGGGTGAGTGCGCATCCTTCATGGGGTTTTTAACAAGGTCCAACTTTGAACTACTTAATGTAATATATAGCCATATAAATTGGACCTGTTAACAGGTGTTTTTCTTCTACAGACGATTAACACTCACCTCATCTACCCCCAGTCTCATTTAAAAGTTATTCCAAAGACATTTGGTCCCACAGGGGAGCGTGCATTAGGCCGAAATTATGTGAGGGCATCAACTAAAATATTGTTTGTACATGAGCTTATTTACCTTTAAACTACCCTTTACTATTAAAATGTGTTAGCCCTCAAAAAGAAATGTAGCTGCAATAATTATTTTGTCTTCTGTTCTCTGGCACTCTATCCTTTTCACAGATAATCAATTTAAAATATAGTGAATGGCAGCGGTTGTGACTATAAAGTGGGAAAAGAAAGTCTATGGAGGTGATATAATGAATATAATTTGTAAAAAAAAAAGAAAAAGAAAAAAAAAGGGAAGTTGAGAAATGAGAGAGTAGATAAATACAATAAAGGGTTAGGAAGCAACGGGGTTACTTACTGAGGTCCCATTGTTTTCCCGGAAAACGTCCTGGTTGACATAATTAAAAAGCTTCTTTTCAAGTTGAAGAACAACCTAAATCAGTGGCGAGAGAGAAACGGTGCTCTGATTAATATCAATACTAATGTGAACTGCACTTTTTAATTAGAGCACTAATGAACAGCAGTGTGCTGCAGTGGCAGACAGCACTACACTACACTCGTCTCACTGAGGCATCACACCACTTCACACTGCACGTTAACACAACCTGTGTTACCTCAGGTATATGGCAAATATTTGAAGGTTTAATTACAAATTCAGAAGTGCCATTTCCCTTTTTCAACATGCAGTATAGATGCATCATCATATTACTACTAAGGCCTCGTCACACCAGCGTGGTGTGCAGTGGAGTTGCGATACACGCAAGTTCAACTTTGGTGAACTTGGACATGCAAATTCTCACTAATAGCAAGCCATGTTGACAGTGCTGACCTTTGAGACCTAGAGAGTTAGAGATGGAGGGAGCTATTGTGGCTTATTAGCTGGGGGAATAACGTGCTCCATAAAAGGCACGATGTTTTACATAGTTATGATTGGCGTCAATGGTGCAAATATCTTTCTGTGAATAATATTATAAAGAGTATGGACCTGCTCTAAATTCAAAGTGAACTAAGATAACTTCTATTATGAATCGGTGTTATATAAATAAAATTGATTTCAATTTACTGTCCATTTAGCTACTGAGCAAACACGCTTGCTAACTCACAGTTAGGGAAGTTCACTCTGCCACTTTCTGGTGTGACTAGGCCTCTAAACAAATTTGTTTTTATTGAAATTTGAGGATAACCACATGATTTAAATTCAGTTGTAAATGTATGTTAATTTGAATGAGGTCATGACAAGTCAGTATTGTGATAGGCAGCATTACTGCACTTTTCAGCTTACCTTTCGGTCATTATCACTTTCCCGGAATATTAGCTTGTTGACTTCGTTGGTGTCGGCGGCTCTGACAGTCTGCATGGTGGCCGTGGAGCAGAGACTCTGGAGGTGAGAGGGGAAGAGAATGAGTTATGACGGGGAGGAAAGGCACGCAAAGGTTAAATCATATTAGGAAAAAGAAAGACACTAATATAGTTTTTATGAATGTCTATTTATTTTACTATTATTATATTAGTTTACAAGTTGTTCATATGTAAATGTAATTTAAATGCTCCGTATTTGTATAGCGCCTTGACTTCTTCTTTTTGACCATTCAAAGCGCTTTTACACTACATCACATTCACCATTCACTCACTCATTCACTGAGCCTAAACTAACATTCATACACAGCCAGTGTATGACTGAGTGTATGAATACACAGCCTGTAGGAATGTTACCAGGGGCAATTCGGGGTTCAGTATCTTGGACCCAAGGACACTTCAACATGCAGCCTGGGGGAGCCTGGATTGAACCGCCGACCTTCCGATTAACGGCCAACCCACTCTAGCTCCTGAGCCACAGCCACCCCTATATGTAGCTACCCTCCTCACGATCACACACACACACACACAGTACAGTAGCTGTACAGTAGTGTAGTAGTGTAGAATGCTCTACAGAGCCCAACACCACGCAATACACTGCGCCACATTTGAATGATTTTTAAAGAACTACCTCACAAATTACCCTTCTCTTTATCTGGGTCTATGCACTGACCCCATGGACTGTGTGCATGGCTAAATTCCCCTTTGTGGACTCTTTTAACAATTAGTTAAACATTCGACCATCTGTGTTTGAAGACAGTTGAATGAGGTAATCCCTCAGCCAGTGGTTCCCATACCACACGGCAGAGACTGGGTGACCTGATTGAAATTCAAAGCACAGATTAGATAATCGGGTCAAGCCAATATAGTGAGCAGAAAAAGGTCCTTTGAGACTGAAATGTCACAAATCAGTCCTGCTTCGGCCACGGAGAAACAGCACACCAGATTAGAACAAACACCATGCCCTGAGAGAAAGTGGAACAACTCTCTGCAGCCCCCCCCCCCAAAAAACACCCACTGCCTCAACTCGAACCCCCCCCCTCCTCAAAAGCAACTTTCTAAAGCCCTAACAAATCGCTCCATCTTTCACTCATTAAGGCCATCCAAATCCAGGGTCAATATGGTCCCCTGGCAGCCAAATGCTAATGCGCTTAAGTGCGCTTAAGCAGCTTTGTGCAATGAATAGGCCAAAGAAAGAGCTAGTGAGAAGGGCAAGAGATACTTTCCCTGTCAAAAAGTCATTCTAGCCACAAAAAGCAGAAGATAACCGCAGAAGGTAATTTTTTTGCCATCTCTGATTAGCGCCAACTGCCCCAAGTGTGGTCAATATCAATGTTCTGTTCAAAATATTTAATGCATGTCAGATGTAAGTGACAAAAACTACAACTTCTTTTGACAGTCTAAAGAATATTAAAAAAAATGTTTTTCCAAATGGAACTGCGTGTTTTAAGATTCTGCAAGCATCAGGGTCTTGCAATTCTCCCAAGTGAGCCCCCTTCTGTCGTCTGCTTTGCAAATCCAAAAGTCAGTCAAGCAGAAATCCCTGGCCACTTCACAGCTACCACTGAGGCCAGGAGCTCACGCTGCTTAATGGCACAATAAGCATCAATATCTAAAGGACAGAAACAGCCCCCCTATTCATGTTCAAAGTGTTCAGATAATTCAGTAAGAGGGGCTTGAATCAACACACAGTCATCACTAAACACCAATCTGTCCTTTACATTTGGCAGAGGTACACCAACACAAGTAAGTGCAAGCAATTACACGTGGATATGAACAGATAGAAGACCATACAGATTTCTACTTAGAGAAGAGCAGAATGACATCATTGTCAGTGAGATAATTGAACCACAGGTTTTGTAATCATGTTAGCCTATATCTTGTGCCAAGAGTGTCACTGCACGGAAAGGTTCAATTAGGAAAAAAAGACAATTAGCTAATGCTTCCTTTACTTGTGGTGGGGGGAAAAAAAAAGTCTTTTGCCAGAACAATTACATTCTGGATTCCTGGGTGAATTAAACTATTTTAGCTTCAAGGAAACTAATGACTCCAACGGCACATTTCAGGTTTAGCCTACCTGCAAGAGCAACAAAGAAGCTGAGGACTCGATTTATTTAAGATACTCCTCAGTATCTAACTGAAAAGGATAAAGCAATGTTTTCCCCCATATATATTTTAAACAAACTAAAGTTCACAAAAGGCAGCAGATCGCCATGGCGGGACTGTTGCACAGTGTTGGATGCTGAAATGTTGGAGGCTGATTGATGGATGTATTCATAAGTTCATTGACTGACCAATCAGTGTGTCAGTGCAGTTGGTAGTGGCTGATTGCACCCGATTGATCACAGCTCTCCTACCGTTGTCCTTCGTGAAAAACATCACCGACACACACAACATCATCCAACAACACACACACACGCACACACACACACACAGCCTAAAAGCCTCATTCCTTGCTCATCCCAGTGCCTGTGTCATAAGATCTGCCCAGCTAACACCAAGATGGGGAAAATGAGAACCCCATGCTGTCACTTTAGACCATATCAATCCAATGATGTCTCCTTCCTACTTCCAGCAGATCCAAAATGATTATACTATAATTCATTTGGCTGCAATTGGCTTCATAGTCAATGCATGACAATTAGTCAGAGAGGGAGAGAGGAAACAAGGCAACAGGAAAATATTTAAAGACAGCTGTTGGGAAAAAACAGGAGACAGTAAGGATGTCTTCACTCCTCTGGGTTCTTTAACTGATCCTGCAAAGTGACTTGGCATCAAATCTTTGCATTATGGGTCACAGGTCAACACTGAGTGTTTGTAGAGGGCCCATAGGCCGG
Organism: Micropterus dolomieu; assembly: GCF_021292245.1. NCBI lineage: Eukaryota > Metazoa > Chordata > Actinopteri > Centrarchiformes > Centrarchidae > Micropterus > Micropterus dolomieu. The sequence continues at coordinate 4,634,838 of NC_060164.1, read as the reverse complement.
GGGGCTGGGATGAGGAGTTGCCGAGGAAGGCGCTGCCATTGTGCATCAATGGAGGATAATCTCATGACTGTCGAAGGAGGAAGCGGCTGTTTAAAGGAGCTCTCTATTCCAGCTGCTCTCCTTAGGAGAGAGGTTAAAGCAATCTGTCCCACTTCAAAGACCAAAGACACACACACATTCAAGCCTTCTGTCTCTGGTCCTGCCAACAGATGGAGGTGATCCACTGTGCCCAACTTAAACAACACCCACATGCAGCACCATGGCATTCCTGACAATGCATCTCGCACACACAGGGCTGTTTTACATATCAGCATTTAGAAAAGAAACCGACTAAAGGGAACTACCCATACAAGCCTGGTTAATATATGAAAAGGAGGGAAAACTTCCCTCTACAGTTGTTAGATATACTTATATATAGTTTTCTTATTGTCAACAAATCACATGGGGGGGGGGGGGGGGGGGG
>NC_060164.1:4609156-4634355 GCF_021292245.1 Micropterus dolomieu | reverse complement strand
CGGAACACAACCAAATGTTATTCTCTCTCTCTCAATATGTTCCGACTTCCCTACCTCTCTGTGGCACACAGCCCCATTGGTTTCTATTGAACATCAACTTCTTTACGAACAGGTCGCACATTTATATATATACATTTTTATGTCATTTAAAAAATAAATACAGGCTAATTTCATAAAATAGCTGGGCACTGTAGATCTTGGCAAATGTTAATCAAACAGGAGTAAATGGTGCATTTGTTGGGGACATTTTCAGTCATGGATTAATACATATTAGTTAGGCTCGTGATTATTTACAGCAGCAGGACGGTGTTGGCGGGACTGAATCAAAATAAACTACAGTGTTTGTGTGTCATGGTAATGAAGGACCATGTCAACCAGTGCAACAGTGTGGCTCACTGATGTGCTTTTAATAGTTTTTGAACAACAATGGAGCTCTATGGCACAGAGGAATTAGATGTATCAGGCTTTAGATACACAGACTTGTTTGTAGAACCCTTTAAAGATAAATTTGTTTTCTTCAGACTCTTTTGTTCAGAACATTAAACTGTTTGGTTCTTGGCTCTAGCTACTCCAGCCCTTTTAACTATGATCCACACAAGTGAATTACCCTGGTGTGGGATCAATAAAAAGTTGATCTATTCTTATATTATTTGAGATTTTCTGTTTAACTTAATATCTTAATATCTAATGACCTGTTCTTGGTTCACTAAATATAGAGGACTTTTTTTGCACTGTGCATTGGCTGGTACCCTGTTACGTCACTCATTTCTGCCACTACTGTGTTGGCATAAAGTAGTAACTGTTATATAGTGACATAACAGGGTACCAGCCAATGCACAGTGCAAAAAAAGTGCTCTGGGGTTTATATTCCTCCCTCCCTCCACCCAATCCCATGACATGATTCAAGCTATTCACTAAACTGTCATTCCACCAATATAATAATCCAGTGAGTGCATTTAGAACTCAGTGATTAAACCTCAATTAGGTAGAGAGAGTGAGACTTTGTGCAGAGAGAGACAGCATGAGTGGACAATGAGCTAACTATTCATTCTTCATTACCAAAGGCAGGGGACAGGGGCTCCCCTTTGTGTCAGCAGGGGCAGTGGCATTGTCAGAACGCGCCATTATTTTCTCGCTGCCACGCAAAGCCGGGCTGCCAGCTGAGGTAAGGTGTGCCAGCGGGGGTGTCAGGTTCAGCGTGAATTGCTTAGCACTCCGATCACTTTTCTTCTGATCTCCACCGTTCATCACGCCCATCCCGCATGCATGATTGCGACATCTGCCCGAGCTGGGTAAAAGGGGGCATCCGAAATAGGCAACAACAAATTTGGCCTCCTGCTTTCCTGCCAGCTATTACACAGGAAAGCCAGTAAATCAGCTGTGACCCTCCCCACCCGATCTGACTGGACACAAGCCAGAGTTATCCACTCCTCTCTCCCTGTGGCTGGCTAATTTAATGCTTCCAAACACTGTGGATTCATCATCATCATCCACAGCAGGATGGGGATTGAACGTGGAGGAGAGGTGAGAGTGGCCACATTATCACCCGCAAGGTTAGACTGTGTGTGACCCACTGGTCAACAACTGACCCTAGTAAACCTGTGTCACCCCTAACAGCAAGTAACACACAAACACACACACACACACACACACACCCTCACCCCTTCTCAGGAACCCGTTGAGCTTCGTGAGAGCTGACACTAAGAGTAGACTGCAGTGTGTGCGTCGTAGGAGGTCTCCTAACCTGCCACGCCCTCGCCAAAAACGAGCTTGGAGAGGTAAGGGGGCGTGCAAGGTAGTGATAATGTGCCCTATTTATCTTGTGCATTATAACATCTGGGAAACTTCTCTAAAAACAATGCCGCGCACTGAGAGCTGCTCTTCTGGCTTTACCTTCAGAAACTAGCCAAAAGCATTTGTCCTTTCGTAATGGATAATGGACAGGCCACAAATCATTCAGGACAACAGGACGGAGGGGTGTGTGCGTGTGAGAGAGAAACTGAATTTGTGTGTATGTTTTGTGTGAGTGTGTGTGTGTTCCCCCCTGGTATTTAACTTCTCTGCTGGCCCATTCTGCAAGGCCCCGCAGGACAAATTGCCCTGCATGGTTGTCTTTGAGAGGCAGTGCAGCGCGCAGAGAAAGGGACAGGGCTGAAACACAGGGAACAGGCCTATAAAAATTCATCACTTTGACCCTGGCGACCTCCCACTACTGGGGGGTTTCACACGCACACACACACACACACACACACACACACACACACACAAACTCTTACTCAGAGCTGGGAGCAAATTTTTTTAAGTAAAGATCCATACTAACAGAAATGCACAGTAAGTTAAACAAGACAAGTTGAGTCACAGAAATGTACTAAGCCTCCTGATCTCTCTGCGTCTTTCTCTCACACATGCACACTAGCACAATGGCTGTGGAAAAGCCTTCTACACAGGAAAGGGCCACCAGATGCTTCATTGTGACTGTGTCTCTGTGTAAAGTAGTGGCAGTAAAAGGAGGGTGGATTCTCCGGTGGCGTATTAGTCCCAGTAAGAGGAGGACATTGTCTCAGGCCGGGCTCTTGACACATTACTGCCACCTGTACAAAGACAACCTAATGAGAGATTTAATCTGAGAAACCTCCCCTGCCACTTTTAGCCAGTACTTTGAAACCAACCGCGGCAGATGTCTGCAAGACTGTTTAACGTACCGGCTTCTCTTAACCTCTCAATAAGGCCATGCATGCTTAAATTGCTCAATAGCCATCTTATTGGGTTTTCATTTGAATGTTGTTAGCTGCAGTTGTTGTGTTTCCAGAAGGAGGCTTTGTGATCTGAAGAAGTAGCCAACAGCGCCACGGCCATTCATGTTTTCTTTTGATTGCCTCAGACTTAAAAAGAGCATTTATCCTGCTAATGAGGAAACAAATTCACAGCCAACCGTGCAGCAATCACTGCAGTGCATTTAAACATAGCCAACAGAAGAGCTATTGATATAGTATAAACACTTACTATGCACCTGAAGACATTGCATGCTCATTTAATTTACCTGTTCCACCGTAGCTCTAGCTGGGAATCAATTACAGGGAACAGACAGTGAGGTAATTTGTTGTTGCTGAGTCAATTACAGGATATCGAAGATCCAATCAGTGATTGGTGATTAGTGATGGTCCAATAGGAATGCAGAGTCTGTCTAGTTCATTACTCTGGTATTCGATAAAGCCTGGTTAGCACTATCAACGAGATGAACTACAAATATGCAACAGAGATTCCACTCAGTTGGACTAAGATTCAATCAATGATCACTGATCTGACCAGTGAGAATTGTTAGACAGGAGTATTACAACAAAGAGCTGTTCTTTTTCTTCTCTGTAGCAACAGTTGAGCCACCAAAGCAGTTGATGGCTTTTTCAGCAGGCAGGTGACCAGCTATCTTCCTTCCAGTGTGCACTGGGAGAGGCACAAAACCCTCCTCACACACAAAGAACATTGATTCATTTGGAGCACCACCCTTTAATTTGTTTGCACCATTTCATCTAAATGATGTGCTTGTCCACCAGGGTGAGAGGGAGAGGTGTAATTCAGCCATGGAAAAGGGAAAGAGGAAGGTACAGGGAGGGGGAGGAGGGGTCTTGAAGCCCCACCACAGGGCGCTAGGCAACCATCTAGTGGGTGGGCTTTGTGATACATTTTACCAATTTTTCATGCCCATCCCTCTTGATGTGACCCCACTCAGGGCCTTTTATGCCCCTGACAGCTCTGCGCAGGAAAACATGCTGCCGCTCTGATAGCATGAAATCGGGAACAAAGACCCCCAGGGAGAGGGGAAGGGGGCCACCGAGGCACGCTGTGCTCCGGTCCCGCCTGGCTCTGGACACAAACAGATGTTAGGCCAGCCCCGGCTCTCTCTGCCCCCTGAAAGAGGAGGCCCTGTCGGAGAAATGGGCCTGAAATGCATTGTTTTGGGCCTCCTCTAAGACAAAAACTGGAGCCACTCCTTCTGAAAGGGCCCGGCAATATGGCCGTCACAGATAAATCACACAAGGGGGAGTGAGAGAAAGTCCCATGAATTCTCAATGTGGCCCTTAATGGGCCCTCTTAAATATGATGGGATATTTGTGCGCGGATGTGAATGGAGCCCAGCGACTTTTAATGTCAGAGGGCTAAGTTGTTTAAAAGCCCACGGTGCCAACCCTGGGTTTACAGCTGTGTCGCAATGAGCCTTTCTGTAGAAGCATCACTCTGCTGCTGACAGTAAAGATTCACACTGGGAAACCAGTAGACCAAGTTGTTTAAATAATCCTTCCAATAAGATTTTATCCTCAGTCATCTGTCCTTTTTAATTGTGATCCTAGACAAACAAATACCACGAGCTAAGGTATTGCCTGATTTGAATAGGAACTTTGACCGACTTGTTGAGTAGGCTGTGAATTCAGCCATTCTTACAGAGACTGCTTCTTTGCATTTGTATTAGAACGAACTATAATGATTCAAATGCTTGAAATAGCAATGGAGACGGTGTGTGCATGTTTGTGCACAACTCCCAGAGACAACATGTTTTATCTTGGCAACCACTCCATCCTTCAGAGAGAGGGAAAACAACTATTATTGTGCTCCGTTCTACAAAGACTGAGGACTGCATTAGTCAAAAATAGACTGACATCATACAAGTTGAACACTATGTACCAGGCACAAAGAGATCCCTATCCTTCACAGTTTATGCCACATTTCATCTGGACTAAATAATAGCATCACTGTTAGCTGTTGTTGGTCCTACTTGTGATTTCAAAGGCAGGGGTCCATTCTGACTAACAGAAGACAAACTATCAATAAAGCAAGAGATAAGAATAAGAAGAGTGAGCTTGAAGCCAAAGTTGATTATTCATGATTTATGGAGAGATTATACTGACGGTGGATTAAATAAGAAAGACACAGATTGAATATTGAGTCTTGAATTTACAGGCTGATCGAATTATTCACTAATTAGATTTAGAATATTTATATTGTTTGCATAATGTTGACAACTGCATCATGGTTACTAATAAATGCAAGACTTGAAGTGACTCATCTCCGTCATTTAAAATAACTAAATATTTTAAATTGCATTGCATTTCACAGACACAGCTTTCTTACAGATAGAAGGCTCATGGATATTTAAGGAGGCATCATATTACAACATGCCTTTACAAGTTTAGTGTCAACGTTTGCAACATACTATGGTTCTGGCTAATATATTACAAATAATCTGCTTTACAAAAGATTTTTGTGAGAATGGAGCTCTCTAAAAGAGACTAAACATCTTGTGTCTTTACTTTTGGTAGTCTTTCCCTGATCTTTTAAAGACAAAATAGTAATAGTAATATTTTTTTTTTTATTATTATTTTTCTCTATTCTTTTATTATTCTGATATAATTTGCATTTGTTTATTCCATATTTCTATATTTCTACATTTATTTATGTCAACTGTATGTTTGTCTACGTCTAGCACCTTATCACCAAAGCAAATTTCATGTATGTGTAAAACACTACTTGGCAATAAAGCTCCTTCTGATTCTGAAAAATGTACTGGTTCCAGCTCTGATATATATTTGCTATCACTAATATTTGACATTTTTCAGACCAAACGATTAGTTGATCAATTGAGAAAATAATTGGCGTATTGATTATGTAAATAATAAGCATGGTAGATATCCCCTTTTATGCATCCAATGTGCACTAACATCACTGATATTTTTCTTGAATGTTTCAGACATACTGCAAGTGTCTGTCAAACTGCTGTTTACTGTCTAACTATAAAACTATCCTGGGAGAAGGAGTGACAGCGCAACAGTAGAGCATCAAGGATGGAGTAAAAACATTGGCTCCAGCTGGAGATGACAGCAGCGGTGAACGATTGAGCGGTAACTCAGGTTACATCCCTGACCGGGGCCAACCCCAGGGGGCTACAAGGCAACGTGTCCTCCAAGGCCCTGTTAGTGCCAGGCTCTGCGCTCATCCTTGGCTTGAATTGTCACGCCATCCCACCGTTGGCATGGTGTTCCCAGCTGCCAGTCACAGTGCCCCCACCCTCCAAGTACACAATGGCAATAGCATGGTTGGCGCCGGGCTCAAACGGCCTGTTGTTAATGAGCAGGACCAACAGAAGCCACTGCTTGTTCTTCATTTGCCAGCGTTTTAATTATATGGACAGCGCTCCCATCAAAGCTGCATCGCTCAAGTTACACCCTCATAGCTGAGCTTTTTTCCCCTCTGTGTCTTCAGCGCTGTATTCATTAGCATTGAAAGCAAACAGAGAGAAGAGAGAGAGAGAGAACAGGCGCTGTTGTCTAGAGGGAATAGTCTCCCTCTATATCCAGATGGGTTATCTGTGATATAATGGGCCCTCATTGTGATAGATTGGACTCTTCTAGCCAGATAATATGCCTTTATTGTATTCTAAGGAAACATCTCCATTGCAGGCGTCACCTGTATGGCCATAAACAGGCTGGGGTCAAATAGTAGGTGCTAACAACTGTTTTAACTTGCCTGGTGTGTAGTAAATGGGCGGGTTTTATTGCATCAGGACAATTAAAATGGTGTCAGGTGGGTTGTCTTTCACAGAAAAGTATTTTGATTTAGTAGGCTACAACAAACCATGTAAAGCATTTGTCAATATAATTTGCAAGCAATAAAATAGACAAATACAACACTCCAGTGCGTCAGTAAGTAGAGCCTTGCTAATACTCCATATTTGAAAATAAATTAAGTAACGCTGCCCTGAAGAGTTATGACATAAGAATTGTCAAATGTGTTGTAATAGGCTTCTCTTTTTAAGTCAAAATTTGATTAAGTACAAGAGGGCTGGTGCACGTATGCATGTGTATACATCTGTGACTCCGGGTGTAAATGCTTATCTGGGAAACTGAAGGCAGCCAAGGAGGGTCGTGGTCCCTAGTGTCAGGGGTTCCACAGAACAGAGGCCCAATCAGTGCTGGCCCGCTGGTTAATGGATGGATGGCCCCCAAAATTAATTAGCCTGACTAATGTAGTGTACACTTAATTACACCGGCCGCCTTTTGATTTATAGCTGGCCAGATACACACATGCTAGTCAAAGTCGGGCTAAAAAGAGAAAATTCTTTACCCTTTACTGGTGCAAATTATTTACAGAGACTGGGTTCAGCAGCCATCAAATATGTAACGAACACTTACTTGGTTTCAACATGAGGGGCAACACAAAGACCGCAGGTAACATGCCACTTCCTCTCACTACTTAAACAGTGGCCCCAACAGTATACATATTTTCTTATCAGTACAAATTGAAGCACATTATAGTGCCCCAAGACGGTTAGTAACTTAAGTCCTTCTTTGATTCTTTTTCAGACTGGATCAAGAATAGCAAAGCAATCCTTCTAAAAACTCGCACATACATGCAGCAATAAACACAAATAAAAAAAAGATGGCATTCATGACAGAATATTATCTCTAATATGTCATCCAAAAAATTGCTGTTGACATGGGGGCGTGTGCAGTGAGTAACTCCACAGTGTGAAAAATGAATGATCTATCATGCTGGCCTGTCATTACTGAGCATTTTACAGCATTCATTAGGAGTGGGGCTAGTCTAGGGCCCCACCTTTAATTTCATGCTGCTCAAGCGAGAGAAAGGACGCAGGACAAAGGAAGGAAGATTGATGGGTGGTCCGGCCCTCTGCAATTCCTGCAGACGCAGACAGGGGGTGCTGATCCAAACCTCTCTCCAGTCAGCGAGAGGCCAGCTAGCCTAATGAAATCTGACCATGTAGCAGCAGATCAGGCCCAATTAAAAGCAGACCCACACCATGTCACAGGGACAGTAGATCAAGTCAGCAATTAACCTTCCCGTTGGCCTCTATCAATCCTTAAATTGGAGCAGGCCGGCCAGCAGCACACAATCTCGGCAGATATTAAATTTACATTCTATTAAGTTTAATTAGGAGGGATTTTAAATATACTAGGAGTCCAGGCACGGAGCCCTGAGCCTGTCATCGACACCACTGATTCACGGCCACCTCGAGGGAAACATGCACACTCTTTCTCACACCCACACACACCACTATATACCTTATAACCAGCTGAAGCATGGAACCAAAAACCTATGTTTGCTGTAGGTGTGAATGGGACAACAAGGATTATGTGACCTGGCATCATGACTGAGCTCCCAACCTGGGAGCTGGCACGCCTCCGCTTTGGTCTGAAAGGCTCTGGGTTTCTATAATAGCATTTTCTAGTGGTTACTATAGGATTATTATCAGAACCTTACTTTTAATGTAAACATGATACTGGCAGTGACTAGAGGTTTGTGTGGGACTGTTTTTTAAATCACCTGTCTAATCTTGCAGGATTTCTGACCATTACTCCCTGTTACAAAAGATTCGCTGTCCAACTTCTGCTTGATCCCACTTGATTCTGATCACTACTACCTGAAACAATGTGTACTGTAAACCTGTCTGCTCAATCACAATAGTTAAAGTCAACCTTAAGACATGAACTGGAAACAAGGGTTATTAACTGCCTTTGAAAAAACGGACACAGAGCTTGTATACAAAGATGTTAATACATTCCTATTGCAGCAGCGACAATCCACATCCTGGGGCATCAGACTTCAGAGCAGCAGTGACAGTGTTACTGTTTATAAATGAAAGTTAGATTAGGGATGGCAATTTTATTTGCTGTGACCAACTGCAAGACTAGTCCAGAAAGGGAGGCCAAGAAAGAAACCAAATGAAAATGGCTGAATAAAAGAATAAACTGAAACATCTTTATCTTAATTGTACAGTTTGCCAGAAGGAAATGTATTTAAATGTGATTGAGAGCACTAATAACAACCTCTTAAATGTAATTTCATCCCACACCAATCGCGTAGTGCTAGGTGTCTTTTATTGCAACAGGTCTCCAGTCTGGGACAACATGCATTGAATCTTAAGTCAGTCAGTCACTGCTGGCTTGAATGTGGCTTGAACATGGGATTAAAAGAAATCACGGGCAGCACATCAACATAACCTTTGCCGTTTCCTGTTTCATCAGCACCGATGCAAATCATGATCAAGCCAAAGCATGATCAGACCCATGGGAGAGGAAAGAGAAGGTTGGTGGGGACTGGACCACCTCCAGGCTGCTCAGCCCTAGCATTAGTCTCCACGTGGCTGTGTCCTTTGTCTGCCAGTCAAAGGGCCGCTGAATGGAGGTCAATTGAAACCAATTCCCTCTGTCGGACACAATTAATGGGGTTGCCCGGACCGGGCAGAAGGGGGGCGGCCGCAGGCCTTTGGTTACTGATCCTGCCGCACAAGCATGCCAGGAATTTGCCACCTGGAATTTGCCCTGTGACAATAACAAACCCAGGCTTCCAAACCCACCTCCTTTTCTGAACACACATGGATACATCCTAAACTACCCCCTGTCCCATCCACCCACCCACAATGCAGGATGGGTGACAGGGGAGTGGCTAGTGGTTGTCCACAGTCTAGTCACCCACAATGGACCAGAGACAGAGAAGAAGGGAAGTGGTGTAGCGTGCAGCTGTAGAGAAATGTACTGGAGTATTTTCTGATCCAGTGACTCTCAAAGTGGGGCCTGGTGATCCCCATGGGTGCTTGAAGGTTGCCCCTGGTGTTCAAATCAAAGAGGCAAGTAGATTAATTTTGCTTTCATTTTGTCCACTTAACACAGCAAAATCTATTCATCTGTGTAGTTTTTTGGGGCGCTTTCCTATCGATTTAAAGGGGAAAGAGAAAATTGAGAAAAGCAAAAAATGAGACTCTCAGTGAGAATGAGAGCCGGCTTCTCGGTGTCTGAATCAATCTTCGGAGAAGTATGGACGATCGATCCACCACCAGCCCATCTACAGTTAAGCACTTCAGTGGATGTGCACTAATTGTCCTGTTGACATTAATTGTCATTAAAGGGCTTAAAACGGCCTCCCGGCTGTGAGTTACATCCCACGCTAAGGTTGCAACCCATTTGTTTGTTGGTGACATCACAGCTCTCTCTGCCACTAACACACAGGTCACTGTTAAATGAGAAAGGTTGAGCACTACGCAGGAAGGGTTTATATGAAGCAGCGCTGCCCCTCTAACGATGCATTTTGCACAGCTGACATCATCAGCCTTTTCTGTTGTCCCCATTAAATGGTTGGTATGTTTGAGTACCCCATTGCCCACAGCTCTAACTTCCTGAGAGGAAGTCTAAAAGAACCCCCTGCATGGCTACCACACCCCTTTAGATGGAGTGAATCAATCAGACTCATTTGGCCTAACAAATTGGTTTGTGTGTGTGTATTTGTGTGTGTGTGTGTATTCGCTCTGGGTGTGAATATGTATGTGAATGGGGGCCAAGGTGCATAAGAAAGGAGCTGCGTGGAGGGGAGAGGGGGCAGAGATGGACACACACACACCGATGCAGGCCTAACACATCTCTGGAAAAGGGTTCATGACCCCTACTGCACTCAAACAGCATTTCAGAGTGGTAGGGACATGGAGTGGGTGAGTGCTTACCTACCACAGAGCAGCACGGACAAGACAGGAAACATGAGGAGAGAGTTATCTAGATTAGCTATACAGGACAAACACACATAGGCTCCAAACCATCTCATATGACTTTGTTTAACTGGATGCTTTCCTTTCACACTAATGCATTCATGTTGCTTGCCTGCACTGGCATCGGAAAAACATTTTTCTTATAAAACCAAATAACGTTTTATATATTTTAATGTGTAAAACGCAGTGTCTTATCACAGCAATGCTGATAAGATAAACAACAGCATTTCATTTATAGAAAATCACTGTGGTGACCTAAATGTGGGCAAGGTCACATTTAATTGCAAAAGGGCAAAAGTTGACTTCTGAATAGGTTCACTGTTTGCACATCTGGTGTTGTGGATTCTGTTTATTATCACTGAAGTAATGCATTTTCACATGATTAGGCAGTTACTGTGACCCAATTACAGATCCAAAATCAAATGTACTGCACAAATTTTGAGGCAATCAATCAATGCCCCTGATAAAATGCTGATCCTACTTAGCTGGCCATTCTTTAGGGGGTTGTTATTTACTGCTCCTCTAGTGGCCAGATGACTCAACTACAGTACAAAAGGTTTCTTGTTGTGTGCCATACAGAGCGAAGTCCTTCCTAAGTCATTTGAGCAAAAACCCTCCATTCAGAAAGCCTTCCCTCCTCTTCCCTTCTCCCCTGAAAGGGGCTCTGGTTGAACTGAACAATGCCCACACCTTAAAACAGGCCCACTGATTCGAGGGTCATTGTGCTGGAGAGGAGGGAGAGGATCGGCCAACAAGTGGCTCTCCCACTCTGTTATCATAGGACACCACTGTCTGCGGTGGGCCTTTATGACTTGTTATGCCACCAACTCCCCCATCTCCTCACGGAGAATGCTGAATGACCGCGCTACCTTGGCCCTCACTGGCCTCATTTGCACCCAGAAAAGGAGGGGAGGAGAAGGAAAAAAAGAGGAAGGGAGAGAGAAAGAGCAGTGAATGGCACCATAACATAACAATGCACTTGGAGGCTCAGTTGGCAAACACAGCTGGACCAGCAACAGTGAACCGTTTAATGAGTCATAACTCTAAAGAGACAGAGGGCTACAAATACCACTTTTACTATATTGCTCTCTCTAATACACATAAACACAAACGTTATATTACTATGAGTTTGACAGTACTTAACCACATATGTGTGCAGTATATTAACATACAGTTGTGCACAGATAATCTATACAATATGCCTTTTCATCACTAATGGTGTAACACAAAACCACTCACCTCAATAACCTGCTTCGAGTCCAGCCTGAAGTTGAAGTCTCCAAAGACAAAATATGGCAGCTTCTCAAACCGTTGGTCAGTGATCCTGAAAAACATTACATCCATATGTCAGTGAGAACGTTTTAAACCACCATCATAACTTCTGTCACGAGTGCAGGCCGATGGGACAGCCGTAAATCATCATTCCTAAAATCTAATCTTATCTAAATATACATTTTATATGTATGTATTATATGTAATACTATAGATCCTGAAAACCACAATCTTTATGTCTATTTCCATTAGCTGTCAAAGACTTCAAGCTGACTTTTGATGGGTCCCCTGTGCTTAGGGTATTTAGTAAATGAGGGCCACAGCTCCACCTGGTGGTCTGAACATTTTCACCTTTCCAAAGCAGGGATAATAACTTTATTTGTTTTTTTTTAATTTTATACATCTTTTGTAGTCTGACAATCTTTTGGCATAGCAATTTGTGTATGGACATAAGGATGGGGCAGACAGAGACATCATGGACCTCAAAGGATTTGAGGATTTATTTATAGGCGCAAAGTAATATATAGGTGTTTAAACAGCTTGCAACAGCTTGAAAAAAAACCCCCCTTAACCCTTATATCTCTGTATTTGCCTTCAGGAAACCATCTATTATGCAAATCAAGTGATATGTTTGACATTTTTGCAATTTCCCATGTGTAACAATTTCCACAAAAACAAGTGAATAGAGTGAAACAGCTCAGAGACCATCTTTTGCAGCACCTACGTCATCCCTTCATCTTCTGGGACTTGTCTGTAGCATAAGTCTCTGAATACATGCAAGTAAACATGCTTCCAGTTAATTCTCAGCTGACACCACAATTCAATTAACAAATCTTGATCATTTCCTTTGATAATCTCCTTTGATGGCAAAGAAAATTCACTTTACTGAATTGATCAAAGGGAGAGTGAACCCAAACCCGAGGAGTCGATTCCTGAAGATATTCTCCATGTTGGTCCTGGCAGCTGCCTCAGAGAGAGATAAGATCAACTGACTCTGTAGATGTGTTCGTGGGCTTTCGGGTATGAGAGTCAGACAGACTTGTACAGCTTGAAGGATTCCATCCACCCATGCAGCCACAGGCTCTGCTTCAGTTTGAGCGTAACTAAAGTGACTATTACTTTTTTAATCTCACACACTTTGTCTCTTGCAAATATATTTTATGCACTGCATGCATTGCTTTAATAAACCTGAGAGTATACTGTGTCAGAGGATTCGTTCGAGTTAGATCCTCTCTGACTTCTTCGAAATCTCCAGAACTTCGCCACAGCGCCAGCATACCAGTGCTTAAAAAAAAAGAAAAAATAGAAAAGCACCTAAGCGACATATAATTAACTCCTATGCCTCATCACCTACTTAAAAGTGGCTCCTCTACAGAGTAGAGATAGGAAATTAAGGTGGACGTAGCGCAGCCTCTTGTGTAATTAATGATTCAGGATGCTTGGCTCGCTATCTCCGCTAAGCGTGCGGATAAATCTCACCGTGGACTTCCCAGGCCCAGATAACAATATATTTATGGGGCCGTAAAGAGAGAAGAAGCCTGTTCTTAGTGGTGGGTCTCGGCTCTGGATGGCTGTCGTAAAGCATGGCCACTTTTTCTCTACAAGAGAGGGTGAGGAAATGGCAGGGAGGCGAAGGTGATTGGAGTAAGGAGGGGCTATTATATTAAAAAGAGAGTATGCATCTTTGACATACCATTATATTAAACAGAAACTATATTGTTTTTCTGTCCCATAGGATTTTCAAGAGGGGTCAACAGAAAGATGGGAACAGCATCTAGAAAATAAAAACAGACATGTTACCTGCTTATAATTTATGTAATTACTAATTCCTAAGACTGTTCCACCTGTATGATGGACATCTGCTTCATTCACTCTAGATGTGTGGGAGTAAATGAACACTTCAAAATGAGATCTACCATTTATATCCATTATTTGAGCAATATTGATCCTCCTTAATTGCAGTCACTGCAAACAAACAATTATATTCACGATTAATGGTCTGGTCTATAAAATATCAAAAATATTGAAAAATGCCTTTTACAAATTTCCAGATCACATCTTCACATGGCTTGTTTGTTTGACCAAGCGCTCAAAGATTTTCAGTTCACCGTCACAGAAAAGAAAAGCAGTTGAGAATCTGGAACCACTGGATTTTTGTCATTTTTGTGTGAATGATTAATTTTTTTCATTTAATCGATTTCTTGACCTATGGTTTTAGCTCTACTCACAATACTAAAAGGATTCTTTGACTGCAGTAGCATCAAACATTATGGGCAAAGCAAATGGCTGTTGACGTGATGGTATCGTAAAAAGCTTGAGGTGGGGCCAAACAGAAATAATGCGATGCTTGAGTTGTGTGTGCAAGAGAAATATATCAGCCTTGATAGACTCTAAAACAGACAGTTAGGTCTTGGAGGTGTGTGTCCGTACATGAGCAGCTGATGAAATATATGTCATACGGATCCTAAGGTTACACAGATGGTGAAATATCATTTGCCTAAGGTATTGATATCATAAACCTTCTTCACAGATAAAGATCAAGTTTAGATTAATAAACAAAAGCTTCAGTTCAACACTGGGATCCATCAGCCTCAGGACAACACAATTTATTTACCTAGGTGCACCGCTCCTGAGTAGAGATACTGGAACCAATATCGTCTTAAAAATAAGGAAAACATGTCTCCCATATTTTTAAATGGGCTCATTTACAGCACCGGTCCAAGGTGGATCTGTGGTTCACTAGCCAAAAGAATCTATACTGGGAGAAGCCATAGAAATACCTCTACAATCTCACTTAGTGCATATCACTATGATAAGATTCTGAGCTAAATACTTTTTCAAACTGTACTAGTAAAAACACGCTTACCTGTATACAGACTATACTGCATGTGTATGTGTGTCTGCAGTAGCTCATTTATACACTCAAACTGGGACTGATGTCATTAATGACCTTACATCCTGGTGCTAAGAGACTCAGCTCTATTCAAACAGGGTTAGTGGCCGGTTTACGCTATTGGCTCGAATGGAGGGCAGTAAAATGGCTGTAGACATGCGTCAATGCAGTTGTTATAGGCGTGGGAACTCTTGTGTTCCTTGTGCTAATAGAGAATTTACCACATCTGCTGTTGTAAGAGAAGAATATAGCCAAAAGTCAATCTCAGTTTTACTTTGTTTCAGTCAGAAATCTGTACACGTACAGATCAGACAATGACACCACTAATACATAAAAAGACATATAAAGACGGGGATATAAAAAGTAAGAGTGTATGTCTATTTCTAGAGTGTGAAGGTCTTCCTCCTCCCTTTCCTGTAGCTTTATCCCACTAACAACCATGTCTAATACCCGCAGCCTGGCTGTTTTGTCTGCTGCTCCAAGGTATCAGCCACAGGTCAGAAGGTAACACTCTGTTTACACGATCATTTCCTAAAGCACTCATGGTGACCCGCTGGTGTGAAAGTTGACTTTTTTCTTGGCCTTTGTGAGGGGAACGAAGAATCGCAACATTAGCTACAGCTACTGGGCGTGAAAGGGGCCTGAGGGTGGGGGGTCCCGAGCTTGGGGGGCCCCCCTCGCTGACCCTCAACTTTCGGCGGGGGGGGCCCCATTAGCCTCGTCATCACAGTTCATTCAGGCAAACTGTAACAGTGTCGGTGACATTCTCCCACAAAGACGCACTCCTTTACACAGTCTATAAACATGCTTCTCCTGGCCAATTCATCGCGCAGTGACACCCCTGAAAGAGGCTCTTCACAAGGGCCGTTCTCACTGAGGTTTGGGCTGGGGCCTTCTTCGGGCCTTCCTAGGGGCCACACAAAGACAAGGGTCAGACGCTAATTTATAACATGGCCCCCGACTCTGCTCCCAGGCTCCTTAAACCACTAACACAAAGCAACCACAGCACATTCTCTCTTTCTGACTCTACTTTTCTCTCACACACAAATATTCTGTCATAGAAGTGAACAAACCCCACCTGTGTCCAAGACTCTTGCACCAAAGGCACGGACAGCATATCAGTCTTACAGATAACAGTCATGTATACCACAATAACACATACAAAACCTGCCCGCTTATAAATCTTTCTCCTTCACACCAGCCGCAATCCCTCACTGACTCCTCGCCAGATTACACACTGTGATTGACAGCTAAACTGAGCCATAATAGACAGTCTATGTGGGATTATGAGGGTGCAACGGGGGGCCATGTCATGCTTATATTGACAAGATGACTTACCATAAGTTGGCCGTTCAGATTCAACTTTGCACACAATAGCTGGGCTGAGCGCAGTCATCCATTGTAAGTAAATGTTGAGAATTTTGGAGAATGTTAACATTGTGAAGAATGTGCTGGGTGACGTCTTTTTGAATAGGCCAGGGGTGGCCCCTGACAGGACCTTTGACACTGCAGGATAGCCTTCCCCACGTCCCCCTGTTAGGACCCTAGCACCCTCAGTAACGCCCACCCAACCAAGAACACCGTGCAGGAAAGATCTGGTGCTGAGGGGGTGCAAGGATGTGGCTGCGGTCACACAGAGGTTAACAAATAAGGCCAACTCAAGCCAAAAGTGCTGTCAACGCAAACTCATGACAGCTTTGAGTAAAGGAGGAGCCAACTTGTGAAATAATGTGAGGAGAGGACAAGAAAACTTTCCGTAACTGTGACTGAGAGGTGTTTGGAATTTTGTCTGAAATGGACTGGAGGCCCCAGATATCCGGGTCCCCAAAAGCTCCAGGTTCCCCGTGTGTCGATTAGTGCCACGAGATGTCACGATTTTGAAATTTGAGGTTATTTCTCGTTAAGGTGAAAAGCTGTCTCAAGGTATCAGCATGATGGAGTGTGAGGGTGCAAGTAGCAGAGAAGATGCTACTTCTAGGGGCCCAGTGGAAACAATAACCGGCGACAAAGTGAGAGACAAGACATGAACGATATGTGAGCCACATTTCAAAATGCACCTGCATTGTTTTGCATTTTGTGATTTTCAGATGAAAAAAGAGGAAGAAGAGGAAATTAGGGCTATTCTACTTTAGATATAAAACTTTAAGGTAGAAATTCAGGCATTGTGGCAACACTAATAAATACAAACTGTGAGGATAAGAAGGAAAATGTACTCAAGTCACATCAGTGATATATTGACATTTCATGGGTAGATTTACTTGTCTGTGAATGAAGAGACACAGGTGGCAAAGCTGTATCCAACAAATCCCTGAATGGCCCATATCTATCTAAAAAAAACTTAGAGAAGTGGGAGGAGGGGAACATTCTATGTTCTTTTCAGGTGCTGGAGTGATTCCTCCATATATGTCTACCCCCCACCATCTCTCAGAGAGCCTGCTGTAGCACAGTGTGTGTGTGTGTGTGTGTGTGTGTGTGTGTGTGTGTGTGTGTGTGTGTGAGAAATAAACAGGTCTACTATGAGCAGAGAGACACTGGAGAAGATTAACCTCTGCTCCTGTAGGCCTCCCAGGGTGAGAAGGCAGTTTAGAGTCACACAGTGACACCACACACACACAAACAGCCACAATCACACAATCACTCTCTCTCTCTCTCTCTCTCTCACACACACACACACACACACACACACACACACACACACACACAAAAACAGTAATGTAATTCGTATACAGCTGGGGAATACAGTGAGGAAGAACAAAACAAGCATCTTTCAAACGGACACATATGACATGGAAGTTGGGGAAGTTGCAGTAAAAAATATGAGCACCGAGCATAATACTTGGATGCATTCACGCACACACACACACACACACACACACACACGCACTACTCACTTTAATAAATTCATTCTGGCTTTATGGAGGATCTCCCTGTGATTATCCAGTCCTCCCTCTTGCAGCTCAACATGTCTATTGGCTGGAAACTAGCCAGCCTTTCTCTGCTCTTTCAGCCTGTTGTTCTGGGAAAAGCCTAAAGGGAAACATTTAGATTGGAGGGCTCTTTGAGACACTCTGACAGTTGACTGATGACCGTCCATAAAATGACAAAGCATCGCTGTGTGGTGGCCAGTGCGGCCCACTGCCTCCCCATGGGAAACTAATTGCTTTGAATTGTTAACGGCAACATTATTTTTCTGCCAATCATTGCTTTTCAATGCCCCGAAAATGAGCATGAAACAAGTCTTTTCAGCGAACAAAACAGTTAAATGTCCCCAATGTTGATCAAATTAACTTCAGCACTGTGACAATAGACTATATTTGTGTGAAAATAATGGCGCGCCACAAAGGACGCCTTTATGTCAGGATTTCACAGTTGTAATGTAAAACTGTTCTCCCCTGAACCGGACCAGCCACTCTGAATGGGGGTTGGAAAAAGAAACAAACTCCAATACACAAAAGGGATTTTTTTAAGGAAGAGAAAAAAAAACTGTTGATTTTATCTCATGCTATGATTTCAGTAGCCATGTTCTCCATCCTCTCAAGAGGCCAGCATCACTATCAGCTGTCTTGTGCAGAAAGCAAATAAGAAGAATCTTTTTACTGCATACACATCTCTAGCATCTTGTCCCTTTATAGCAATTAGTGGGAGAACATTATTCTTTACATTTTAGAAAATGTATTAAAAATCTTTTTTTTACATTGTGTGCACACAAAAACTATTAAACCTTGACATAATTAAAATTCCACATAAAGGTGTAACAGAGTCAACAAGGTAAATAACACTTGATGCAGCCCTGAGCACATATGTGCATTTTCAAAGGACAGGAAAACTAGCAGAGGATGCATTTCAAGCAGAGCTTTGCTTCACTCTCATGGAAGTGGCTCACACATCAACGCAGCTATAGAGCAGTGCTTTTTTGATGTGACTCAATAGTGAGGTCTGGCTGGCTAAACGCTGTTCCTTCTCAGCATTGTTCCCTTGAGGCCTTGAAGCACTTTGGAGATAAACACCGTTTAGCAGTTAAAAGGGCCACAGAGGAAAAGGCTTATCAGATGTCTTCTCAATGGGCCGTAAGCTGCATTATTAGGCCTGGGCCTCAGATAAGGTGGAGGCTGGAAGTTTGATGCCCGGCAGCAGAACTCTGTCCCCCAGCACTGCCGTGTGATCAGGCTGCTGTGCCGGCTGCCTTATGGAACTCAGCTGGTAGTGTGTTCAGGAGCCCCCCTGCCCTCCTCTCCTATCCCGCAATGAGAGAGAGATTAGAGCTCAGCGAGGGAGAGAGGGAGGGGCAGTTTGGCTTTAGATATTCCCCCTTTCCCTTTTCCTGCTCTGCTTTCTGGGGGTAGGAGTCAGAGTTAGGACAATGGCTAAAAAGATGGTTCCCAACCAGCCGCTGAATGGGAACACTGTTGGTGGTAGCGCTTCATTCAAAGCCCGGCCCGGGCACATTGTCCTCCCAGATCTGCAGAGGAGAATGGAGTTTGCTGGTGGCTGCCAAAAGGTTAGCAGCCTCTGTGAAAGGACCAACCCATTATTCACTGCCCTTTACAGAGCCCAAGCACCCTTTGTGCTCCTCCTCCCTTCCCTCTGCACCGCCAGCTTTTTCTCACTCCGGTGCTCCGGATCTGCGCCCTACGGTTTCCCCCAAAGTGAGCGACTGAGGCGCGATGCCACCACTATCCCACCCCTGTAGCCTTAGCAAGGAATACCAGGGTAGCCGGAACATATAACGACCTCCCCTCCACCACCTTGCCTCACACCACTTACCCCTCATCCCCACCCCTGTCAAAAAAGAACCTTTAAATGATATGGCCCAGAAGTAACAACAGGGTTACCATTCACAACACAAGGGGATTTAGAAAGAGGGAGCGTGGAAACTGCCACTCAGCCAACACAACTTCTATTCAATCCCCTCAGCCACCCAACTTAAACTCAGAGACTCCACTATTTAGGTGTGTTTACAAGGGAGCCTTTAAAAAAATAAATCAACTGCATGATGAAAGCAGAGGAATTACAATAAAAACACTTAAATGTAAGCAACAACAGGGGGCCTTTTGAAACTTCATTATGCCAGTAAATCCAGGTAAGTTACAGCGTAATAAAAACTGCAAAAGTGGCCATATTCTTAAAACGTTCCAATTTCCCTGTCCATTAAAGGTGGACCATTCTTTCATCAAATCAAGAATGAAGTACAGGTAAATTATGACCTCGTAGAGAATACTTTAAAAAAAGTGCCTCGTAACTCATGCACATCAGAAAGCCTGGTGATAATGTATGCCAACGATATATGCATGTTGTTATTCAAAGTGGAGGCGGCGGTGAGGCATGTCTTGCATTCTGATGCCATGTGAATGGGAGGTCACCTGCTGCGAGGCTGCTACCGGGCTTTTATTCTGTGTTAGCATGACCAGGTAGGGAGCAGAGGTTGCACCGCGCACCCTCTCGTTCTGCTCCGCTGCAAATGGATATTCCATAAATCACATTAGCGTGGCCTATGAATGGATAGCCTGGCCTGTTTGTACAGAAGCTGGCACTGCTCAGTGCAGTGCTGAGAAATCTTTCCCATTACAATTAAGATACCTAGAGTCTCGCAACCATTATTTAAAAAGGTTACATTTATTCTGAAGCTTGATCCTCTTGGAAGCACAAATCTGCAAATGGCATGGCTATTGCTTGTTAAATATTTTAAATCTAGAATTTGACATTTTGGCCTGATGGTGGTGCAACAGGAACAGTCAGGGGGTCACCAAAAACTTTAGGGCGAATCCTCTGAATATCTACAGCAGATTTAACTGGAATAAGGGCAATCGTCTTTGATATCTAGTGTACATATTTGACAAATAAACCAGCGGACTGAGGTCACGGATGGTCCAGAATGGAAAGGTGTCCTCCTTTGGGGAGCTGGAATGGGCTCAGTAAATGTCATGGCAATCAAATTAAGATTAGGGGACCAATATTGTCCATTGCCAATTTCATGCAAACCAAACCCATTTTAAAATCCTGATGTACCAAGGGGAAATTTTGTCCAAATTGGCGGTGCTAGAGAAAAGATCATGATCCCCAGAATCATACTTTTGATATGATGGCAATTGCTGGTCAGAATGTTTTGAGATACACTGGACCAAAGTGGACAGATGCATGGCACAAACAGCTAAAGGACAAACACTTATACTGCCGGTAAGGGGACAAAAGTGAAAATGAATGTAGGATTACACTACAAAAAAAAGAAAATAAAATGCTGAAAAAAGTGAGGAGTGGTTAGAGAGAGGGACAGAAAAAGAACAGATACAAGAGAGTTGGGAGTTCACAGACCGTGTAGTGAGTAAGACCCCCTACTTTTACAGACAGATGTAATCCCATTGGTCTAGACTGAATCCCACCAAAATCTTCTCCGCTGTACCTCTCCTGCTTGGTCTCATGCTAAGCTGAGATTGATATTACAATGTTAATACAGGTCTTGTCATGCCAGACATGCTGGGGAATTGAGGATAATATCAACTACATTTTGTACATATCCAAATCCCATTCTTAAAAATTGATAAAAAATCCAAACATATTTCTTTGTATTTTTTCTAAATATATCAACAATATGCAGTGTATCTTAAAAATTGCATGTAAAGTTTATACCTGCAACACCTATTTCACAGTTTAATTGGAGTCTATGCTTCTCAATTAAGAACAGACATTACCATGTAGAGTCCATAAAACTACATAAACTGTGATGGTCTGACAACATCTAGTAATAGTAGAAGCAGGGAGTCTCTCCACAGGTGAGGGAATGATTTGAATTTTTCTCTTTATGGTCATATTCAAAGAAAATATAATTATGTAAGAAAGTGGTTTCCCCTTGATCTCATCAAGAATACAGCATGGATGGAAAACCTAAAAGAGAAACAGAGGTGGAGTGTATAGTACCTGTCTAAAACAAAGCCCAGAGCCTTCTGCCTGGTCCCAGAGTAGACAGAGGGGCTTTTCTCCCAGGCCACCAAGTTGGAAGCATCGTGGAAAAGGTGGATGTTGACCAGATCAAAGGCACTGGGATGAAAGAACACAGTCTAAGTGACCTTCTTCAACTAGAACATTTGTGTAAAAAAAAAAAAATAAATAAATAAAACACTTTTTTTTTTTTTTTTTTTTCATGAATTCATCAACCACATTAAGACTTTATCTCTTTAACACAGTAATCACAGGCAACTTTAGCACTGATAAAAGCTTGCTCTGTGTATTTTTAATGTGATGAGAATGAATCCCCAGAGATAGATATTTGTGAATCGGGGCATTAGATGAGCTTTTGATTAAATTATAGACAGTAACAATTTGACAATAACAAGCAAGTATTTTGTCATTGCTGACTTGGTACACATGTTTCTGATATTTCCTGATGGTAACCCCTCCCGACCTTTCTTAAAAGGTGGGATAAAAAGCTTCTCTAACCACAGATGCTCAAACACTACATGAGTGTAGACATCCATACATACAAACACTAATCTGCTTTCTTTCAGTTTGTCCTGTCAGGGAAACCCAAGATGGCTCAATGTACAGTGATGAACACCTCCCTGCTGATCCTATCAATCTGGCCTGTTTTGTTGGCATGGTGTCAGGCAGGGGGACCCAGAGCAATTGGTCTTATCTCAAGGGTTTTATTCTGCAGTGACATCCAGAAAAAATGAATATATGCATGGCTTTGGCTATCTCTGTCTATCCCATCTCTGATCTGATCTCCCTATTCTTCACCAGCCTCTCTCCCTCCGCCGCTCTTGTCAAACGTCATGCCCCTATTAAATGCTTACCGTTTCAGCTCTTTAGTTCTCATGTCATCCTTCCATTAGATTACAATCCCCGTCTTCCACCCCTCAGCCACCACCCCCCCCCATCCCCTGCTCTGCACGCTGGAAGCCAGCGTTTGTATTCATCCCGTACAGGTTCAATTGCATCTAATGTTTTTTGTCATCTGTCATATGCAACTGCTTGACTAACGTGATTACGTCTAATCAAATCCCCGCTCGCTTCCGCGGGACACTGTTCGGAGAGGGTTCCGCTATGTAACTCACTCTCTCTGTCTGAGCTGTCTACAATAACCACACAGCCCACTGCGGCTTGTGGGTAAACCGGACATGACTGACATGGTTAGATCTTCATCTCTAATCACAATGATACAGTTGTAATGATGCAGGACTGAGCATAGATGAGGTGGGATTTGTCATTGTAGGGACTTATTAATAAAACTCACCAGTCAGCCAGGGCCCATCGAGTTCTGATGAATCCCTTTCTGGACCACTTGCACTGCAGAACAGAGAGAGACTCAATTTAGCATGACAGTGGTAGACTTTGACATTAGTAAGGATTCACCAGTCATCACAAGGCAAATGAAAGCTATAAATGTCAAATGTTTCATAATCAAGTAACAATGTCAATAATCTGAGAGCACTGATTCAGTTTCACGTATTTCAAGAATAGTTTCTATACCACCCAAAAAATTCTGTTGTATCGAATTATAATTTTATTGAAATTAAACTTTTGAATAAAATTTGCTCGCTTTTGGTAAGAGCTTGTTGATGGATACCGCCGATAGAGAGATGTAGAGCTGAAATGATTAATAATCTATTAACTATTAATAGGTTAGCCGTGGTGAAAGTAACAAAGTACATTTACTCAAGTACTGTACTTAAGTACACATTTGAGGCACTTATAATACTTAAGGTCCATTTGATGCTACTTTAGGGAATTAATGCACTTTTTATTCAACTGCATATACAGCTATAGTTAAAAGTTACTATGTACATTTAGACTTTTTTGCACATACAGTATGATCCATTGTGATGATCCAAAATAGCTTGAGAGCGACCAGCCACAACATAAAAAAATGCTGTTTACATGTCAATATCAATAATATTAAGCCAATACTATAATGTACATTATAATAATAATACTCCAAAAAGGGGGTCATTCTGCAGTGAGAACTTTTATTATTTTGACACTTTAAGAAAATGTTTCTTACATAGTAAATAATTAAATAGTATTACTTGTAACTAATTTACACTGGAGTAAAGGATCTGTGTACTTCTCCCACCACTGCAGGTTACTCGATTGACTTCATGATTGCTTGCAACTATTTACATAATTGATTAATTGTTTAAGGAATTTTTCAGTCAAAAATGCCAACCAATCCTAATTCTGGCTTCTCACCGCTTTTCTTGATTAGTAAATCAAATAACCTAGTCTTGGACTTTAGACATTTAGTTGGACAAAACTCACAATTTGATAAGATTAAGTTGGACTTCTGGTGGGGATGTTTCACTATATTTTGACATTTTATACACCAGAAGAATAACTGATTAAATAAAAAATAAATTAAATTTGTTTGTTGCAGCCCTGAACAAGTGGAACACACTGCAAGTATCAAAGTTACATGTAGAGGCAGGCACCATGTTTATTTATTTAAACCCAGCTGACTAGAACACATTTTCTCTTTTGGACACTTCAAAAGTTAGTTTGAAATTCCTTGTCAGTCACTTTGCAACATGTCTGATAAATAATGCAGGGAACTGTTATACGAAAGGCTTCAAGACAGCGCCTACAGTCTGTGTAGGTGAAAGTTACATAAAACATTCAGAGCATACAACTGGGTGTGTGAAGACATCTAGTAGGCAGCTGTTTGATCAGATCCCACCAGCCTTGAGTTAAATTATCCAATCACAAGTCCAAAGATCTTTCTCAAACAGCACATGATTGACCATGAAGCGCGTTATTAAATGAGAGACAAATTGATGTTGCGAGTGTTCTCATTCTGAATAGATAAATAAGTCTCTTTGCCTCAGTCTCTCTCTTTTTCTGTCTCTCTTGCCCCGATTCTCCTAATGGGGAGTTAACTGCAGTGATGAATAAACTAATTATGGGCCAGGTCACATAATTACAAATTGACTAATTTTATTTAAAAAACTCAGATGCAAATTAAAAGGCTAAGAGGTATTTGATTGCGCCTCACATCCTTCAATCTGCATTAGTACAAGATTAACTGTATCAAATTGAATTACATTAGCATACTTGAATTAATCCATACTGCCTCGGCAGGATGTATGGGCCCAATTATAACTCGCTGTCCCAATATTGTGACTTTGAAAGGAGCAAATGGAATCAGATGCGAGTGTCACACTGCAGCACAATTAAGAAAATATGTTTTAAACAAACTGAATCAGAATTCATTGGAAAGATAAACGAAAGCAATGAGGACTGAGTGACCAAGCTCGGTGATCTCAGTCATGCGTTCATGTACACAAAGCGTACATGTATATTCAATTATACATTTACTACGTTTCATAGAAAATCCATTAGCCTACTGTACTGTATGCATTTGCTGATGTAAAGTTGAGAAGAGAAAGTCAGAGAGTGGGGAGGATGAGGAGGTACAAGATGAAGAGTGAGTGTTTGGGGGTTTGTGTGTGTGTGTGTGTGTGTGTGTGTGTGTGTGTGTGTCGGGGGGGGGGGGGGGGG
>NC_060164.1:4605952-4609136 GCF_021292245.1 Micropterus dolomieu | reverse complement strand
AAGCTGGGACCAGAGACGTTTAATCTGGATTTAATTTAAAGAGCCATTAACTACAATCGCAGCATTAAAATCCATCACTTCCTTGACACCCGGCCCCAGATTGCCCCATTTCCTCCACGTATGACTGATTGACCCCCTGCATCATCGCTTCCTTATAAACACGCTCACAACACACACACACGCATACACACAGAATAAACACTCAGACGACCCTCCCAGTCAAGTGGAACAAGCATATACATATCAGAAAGTAGGAAATAAAAATACACTGTGTTATCTATTTTAACTGCTTTTATTCTGTAATAGAAGTCTGGTTAAGATATTTATCTCCCACAATCAATCAAAAGTGCAGAAGAAGGAAAGAGTCTCTCTATTTCTCTCTATTGGTTGACATGATGACATCATCATTTGGTTGCTGCAGCTGATATTGGAGCAGAGATGATGACACAGATGCTGTCCAGCCCCATTTAATCTCATGCTGAAAACATCATCATCCCTCCCTCCCCACTCCTTTCTCACACACACACACACACACACACACACAAATGCATCTTAAAAACAGATGACTTTAGCCAGTACAATCTTTGATAAGCTATGTCACACCTAGAGTTAAAGACATATTTGGATGAAATGGATAGGTGACTTTGGTGGCTATAAAGAGGCAGTGGGGAGGGTGAGGCTGGAAGTCAAAGGGCAACGGTAAAGGGTCACAAGGCTTGGGGTGACATTGGCTGACCTTCCACAGGTCAGCGATGGCGTCTCCGCCCATGACAGTGATGAACGGCAGCTACACAGTGGGTCACATCCAGGGGTGTCGGGCAATACATATACAGGCTTACCGCCACACACACACACACACACACACACACACACACACACACGATGAGAAAGAGACAGACAACAGACAAGGGTGGAAAAAGACACGATGATGGAGGAAAGTAGAACCATCGGATTCACTGGAAACTGGGAACCACTACATAAAACTCCCCAGTTGTGACCATTGGAAAATTACGCTCCTATAAAATGTCAGACATGACACAGTCAGGACACACACACACACAAACACACAGAAACAGACACGATCCTATTCCCAGCCCGTGTCCAAGACACCCTCCTGCCATCGTTTCCTGTTTGATTCTTTGACCTTTCTTATATTTCAGCTCAAAGTCCGACCTCCATAAATAATATTACAGCGGGGTGATGTTTGGAGGGGGGTGATAGAAGAGTGCAGGACGGTTGGCGGGGGGGGAGTTACACAAAAGCCCTGTGACAGAAATGCACTGTGAGTAATAAGTAATACACACAAACGCTGATTGATTTGAGCCCCAGTAGACAGTCACATTAATCTTTATACCATCTTCCAGGGGGGCCCATCAAATAAGTGGGGGCCTCACATAGGGTTTATATGACTGGACAGCACATGAATGTACGCGTGTGTGTGTGTGATAAAGATGCACCACGTGTACAGGGAACAGTCTCTGTCATTGTCACCACTCAAATATTGCAGTAAACATGATGTAGGCATGCCAAGTGCTCTAAGAATTCATATGTTAAATTCTAGCAGATAAAAGAAAAATGATGGATTTAAAACAGCCAGAAAGCAACCTAAACTGGATTTTTTACAGTTCACTTGTAAAAATCAAGATATTTTTTTCTGATCCTTCTGTACACAAAAAACAAACCCCCACATACAAAGCCTTCGTTTAGCTTTCATTTCAACATTATCCCCTCATTTATGAGCTCCTTGCAGTCTCATGGCTCACGCCTGTCACAGAGGACAGCATCTGTGTCACAGGTGTCTTGTCTGGTGATAAATGCGGGATGCATTTTACAAGCAATGCCCGTTTAAATGACTTCATCTCCTTAACGTACTACGCATCGCATCTATGAATCACATACGGTGTTTAAATCAAAGGAGAAAAACATGAGGGAAGTTAACTTTCATCGGGGGCAGAACTTGAAAGTAATCACGGCCCCGTATCAGAGCTTACTACAGAGGGCACTAAAAGGGTATGAAAAGTCAATGCTTTTATGGACACGCTCATGGTGCCAAACAACAAATACAAACTCATATGGATGTTGATCTACAGCCTGTCCGCTATTTCCTTCCCTTCTTTCTTTTTCTTTTTTTTTTTCTTCCTACGGCTGTGTAAAACAATCAATAGCAAGGGCACATTAAGGTCTGGGTCGTATACTTTATTTATATAAGGCAATGACAAATCCTTATGATGCAATGGTTTTTGGAGGTATGTTTTACTGCGCCAAACAAATATATATATTAATGCCCACTGGGGAGGTGGAGAGATTGACGGAACAACGGGAAACGACAAGCCGCCAAATCCATCACAGCGACCTTTCAAAAGAAATGCACCCACAATTTTGTCCACTTCCTTCTTATTCAGCATTTCAATTAATGTCCCTGCTTCTCTCTCCTTCACTTACAGCTATAACTCAAGGTGGGATTACGGGAAGAACTGATGTTTTGCATATGGAGGGGTTGTCACTTAAATCAGAATCAAAGTACTGTAAGCGTCAGAAAGGGCCACAAGCGGGAAGAGTGTATGTAAGTGACTTTACCTAATATTTTATTATATGACACTGAGTTTAGCCACTTTTAGGAGCTGAAAGAGAAAACCATCACGAGCATGAGCTAGGTTATGTGAAAATGGAGCTTATCGAAGCGTTAAGTAATATTATTAAGGGGAAAAACTCTGGTTTGGTTAGATTTCTGATTGCACAGGACATTAAGTAGCACGCTCTGCACTTGTTTTAGTGTAAACTGCACAGCTTTGGTTTATGGAACAAAATGAGCAATGTGATTCACCTTGAGTTCTGGGAAATTGGGGTGGATGTTCTTTCCAATTCTATGGACAAAATTATTAATCGTTTAATCTGGAAAAAGAATCTGCAGATGAATCGATAATTAAAATAATCGATAGCTGCAGCCCTGCTTGGCACACAGAATCTTGAGAGGACACTTCCTGGGACTAAACCCCAGTGCAGCGATCAAGTGCAGCCAAATACTGAATGACATTTGGCTTCTACACAAACCAACACACATGTAGACACGTACACAGCCCTCCCACCATGATGTCATCAGCAGCTCGCTCAGTGACACTTTATTAATGGGAAACTGTAAAGGTGAGACACAAGCAGAGAAACACACACATCTGTCTCCCACTGG
>NC_060164.1:4586992-4605932 GCF_021292245.1 Micropterus dolomieu | reverse complement strand
ATACACATCTATATATATATATATATATATATATATATATATATATATATATATATATATTATATATATATATACATCATACAGGTCTCAAACCTTTAAGAAAATGAGAAGTGAGAAAGGAAACGCATTCATGTTTGTTACACAAAAATAAACACAATGCGTGTTACCAGAAAACTCCAAAAGGCACCTTTTAATCTAAATTTAAATTCACTTGTAGATATTCTGAGTGTGTAGTAGTTGGGTTTGAGGAGTAATAATTCAAATCATACACAGTTGTTGTAGACTGACTGAAGAATTGTGCCTTATAATAATCAGAGCAAACACAAAAAGAAAACACAAGAAAATCCACATTTACACACGTCATGTCAAGGAAGAATCCTGAAATTTGATCAACAAAAGTGAGCCTCCACCAGGTGTGCTGCTGTCCTATCGTCTGCCCTTCATTTTAGCTTGATCCAATCCCAGCATCTCCTCCCACATGGGGTGTAGTTCTGTACACTGTCTTTGGGAGGAGGAACAGGGAGGCAGAATGTTCTATAAATATTCCGGTTTTCTCCATGCCGGGCTGGATTGAGGCGGTTGAGCTTCCCATGCAGGGACTTCCCAACCCGGTGGATGAGGTGTAGCTTTGGAGTGGAGGGAGGGAGAGTGAAGACATGAGGCTCTGCCACTGATCCTGGAACCAGTGCTGGCATTGGTGCGGCTACAAAACCGACCTTCTGGACGAGTCTACCAATTTCATAAGTGGATGTAATAGCGCTGAAGACAAAGCATACCAACCGCTAAAAGCAACTAAGTCAGACAATTCTGAGAAGCCAGAAACGTCCACGTCACCTTAAACACAATTGTTGTTGAGTTTAATGCCAGGTCAGGTGATTTGTTGACCAAGTCAAAATTTACTGCCTTCATATTCGTACAACGCCCAAGCCTGCAGTCATGTTAGGGCTTAAGTGGTGACCTTACCCTGCCCTCGACATTATGTGGTGTTTCGTTGTAATCCAGCAAGTTTAAGAGGCCAGAACATGGCTGACTTCACTGATTGAAGTCAGCCATGTCAGACTGGTCGCCAGTCTAACAAAATTGCCCCACACTCCGCAAGCAAAAAAAAGTGATGGGTCAAAATACCAGCTACAGTTTGTGCAAACCTGGTGAAGACTTACAGGAAACGTTTGACCATTGCCAACAAAGGTTATGTTACAAAGTATTGAGTTGAACTTTTGTTATTGACCAAATACTTATTTTCCACCATAATTTACAAATAAATTCTTTAAAAATCCTACAATGTCATTTCCTGGATTTTTTTTTTCATTTTGTCTCCCATAGTTGAACTGTACCTATGATGAAAATTACAAACCTCTCTTATCTTTCTAAGTAGGAGAACTTGCACAATCAGTGGCTGACTAAATACTTTTTGGCCCCACTGTAGTAATCAACCTGTTTCTAGTCTGGTAGACCTGTGAACAAAAAGAGTGACGGGACACTGCTAGAACCATTTACTTCTCCCATGTCAAACACAAGATGCATCTAAAGATCAATTTGTTAGTTGGTCAAACATGTAAATTTGCAGACTGAAGTCCTGCACAGGTAAGCTGTAACTTGGGAATCTGCCAAAACTGGTTAAAGCTCACACTGAAATCAGAGACACATTCTTGAATTCGTCAGTCACATGAGATTTGAGTCAATAAGAAGCTCCTTGAATATTTGCAGAGATTAGTTAAAGTGTGATCCTTTAGAACCGGTTTTTTGACAGTGGAATCACTTTGAAATCACTACTTGGTTTGGGAATATGTTCAAGCACTGGTGTAGGTGGAAAAGCCGTTAGCGAGTGACAGTGAGAGGAAGAAGCACCCAGGGGTGTGGAAGCTGTTTGTATGAGCCAGTGGGTGTTGCCTGGGCGTGGAGACTACAGGAGAAGAGAAGGGGACAGGCCAGGACTCAGTGGCCAGGCTTGGTGCTACGTGGTCGGCCTGGTTTTTCCCCACGTTTCCTTCCCTGCACAGCGTAATGAATGGCTTCCTACTGGTCTGTGGCCGTGGCCCGGCTTAAAGAGTATACTTACCAAGGCCCAGAATACACACCCCAGCCAGCCAGCCAGCCAGCCAGCCTGTGTCCTAGCCTCTGAACACTCCCAACCACCAGTCCACCTGCTACAAACGGGCTCAGTCACACACTGTCACATCAGCCACAATGAAAAGAATTATTTGATCTTCAATAACGGGCATACTTTTAGAGACATTTTCTTTCACCAGGTCATACATTAGAGTTACTGCAGGTGTTTATGTATCCTTTAAGTCACGTATTTCAAACATAGGGGTTGGAGGTCAAGTGACAGGAGGGATGGTTGTCTAGAGAGGGTAGCATGTTAATTATGTGGTAAATATACTTATATATACTTCACACTGCCCAGCATTTGGGGAGATTACTTTGTGGTATTAACACGCTCATGTCTCTGGCTGTTTGACTCTACATTATGTTTTCAAACATGAGTGTATGCGTGTGTGGATTTTTGGAGAGGATTTGTCAACACTCGCCCCAGACTGAAATCTGAAATTGAGCTTGCAAACTGCCAATGACAGTATATCGCACAATAAGACTTCACCAGAACTTAGGTCTACACGATATGAGGAAAATCCGCTATGTGCTTTAACACCGTTCAATACTGCGATGACGATATGACTTGCGATAAATAATTACATTTTGAAGTGTGCATATTAGTTGGCTGGTTGAACAGGATTAGAATTGAATACTTTAAATACAACTAAATGTTGTTTCTAGAGCAGCAACAGGAAAGTTTACATCATATCTAAGTCATATGAACAATAATATCTCACTGGAAACAAATCTAAACTGTCAATAAAATAAATCATATTCCTGACATCAAAATACTGAGAATCTCAGACTGTCCTCCCTGCTGCTGCTCTTCTTCACTGCCTGCAGGTACCTCTGGTAGAAGGAGGAGTGGCTGGTTTGTCTCAGCCAGCAGCTCAGTTTACAACAATGTGCCAGATTTTAGGGCATGTGGCAAACTAAGCTAAACAGCTAGAATACAGACAGACGGCTTCCATTTTAGCTTGTTTTGCTAATAGCTAGCCCGCTGTGCTTGAACAGCAGCTGATTAAAATATTCCTTTCTACATGTTTATGTGTGTTGAACAGGTGTAAGTATTGGCTTTTTACTCGTAATGATTTTATTGCATGTACTTACTTACAGTAGAGCAGGCAGAGGCTGCAGCCAGATAAAAAATATTACGGTCTTTAGCCACCGGACCCGTTTAATATGGCACTGCAGTGCCCATCCCTATATAAAACTGGTTTTCTTATTCATCATGTTGGAGGCGATACAGTTTATCAGTCCACACTACTACAAATCCCTTTTAACTAAAATATTTACTCAACTCTTCTGTCTCTCTAGATTAGTCACTACACAATCCGATTTTGATGAATAAACCAAACGTATAAAGTCCACATAAATAACAATTACAAATCAGTGCCCCCCCCCCCCAGGAAATTGGTGTGTGTTTGATCACAGCCATTGATGTTACATCTACAAAGTATAATTTGTCAGTACAAACTTTAAACTAACTTCAAGGTGATGCAACTGTGTCCAACTGGTTACATGGAACTTCAGCCAGGCATGGGACCTGCCGTGCAGTCCTCTCACATCAGAACCAGATTGTGACTGAGTGGGTTGTTTGTCT
Organism: Micropterus dolomieu; assembly: GCF_021292245.1. Lineage (NCBI taxonomy): Eukaryota > Metazoa > Chordata > Actinopteri > Centrarchiformes > Centrarchidae > Micropterus > Micropterus dolomieu. Next base: position 4,602,235 of record NC_060164.1, on the reverse strand, counting down.
TGACTTTTTCCAACTTGTAAAGACTCCAAAGCATTCTTTTATTCCCCCCAAACATTATGACATGCTGCTCTAATTAATTACATTGAAGAAAACGTAGAATGCAATCGACCAATTAATCAGCTGCCGAGCTGAATAAGACACAGCTCAATGTAGACACTAGATGACCAGTTACTCACTCACTCCTTAAAAACATGGCCTTTGCTGTGTGATGTAGCACCACTGCTCATTTTGCTTCATGATTAAGACTCTTAATATTATATCCCACAAAAATAACCTTTATTTCAGGATAAATAATATAATGTTACTTTAAAATGCAGTTGTAAATGTTTGTCTGAATCATTTGACAGTGAGTCTTTCATTATCAATTATATCCTTGAATCATTGTCAAATCAAAAATAACAGGCCAGTGTGTTTCATGACTCCCCCACCCACCCAATACACATACTGTAGGTGTGTTAACATGCCTAGGGTTTAAGCCTGTTTGGTTTCAGTTTCTGAATCCAGGACTTCTTGTTTTAGTGGATGACCCCACAAAGCAACATTTCCGTCAGTTGGGCTGACCCGCGGCTCATGTATAAATGTGTCAATTTAATAGATGCTAGGTTACATATGTGAGGTAATCAATTCAAGAGCATGTGTTTGTGTGTATGCAGGTGCTGTTTCTGCTGCGCTCCTACCAGACTGACTCACACAGACCCTTCCCAGCAGGAAATGGCATCTGCGAAGCCCTCCGTCAGCGCATGTGGCTCGCCTCTCGGTAATCCTAGACACACACACAGACGCACGCACGCATGCACACACAGATAAGCATCCCTCTCGCTCTTCCCACTGGCTCACCAGAAGAATAGCTCCTTGTCTCACCGTTCATCCCCTCCCTGGCCGTGTCCGCTTCATGTCCTGCCCAGGCTTCAATTTCAAAGAGACCGCCTGCTGTCCCATCCTCAGCCCCCCACCCAACCCCACCACTGGTCCAAGATCGGGGCCTCAAGATGGGGCACAGATTACCCTGTCGACCCCCTCCTGCCTGGCTGAGGTCAGGCCTGGGTCTCCGGTCTCCCCTGTGCTGCAGCCTGCAGCAGATAACACAGGGTCGCTGGGTTAGCAACACTAGCCCTGCTAGCGCCGCATGGTTACACTGATGAGCCTTTATTAAGATGACGAGAGGAATTCTTGCTCACCAAAGCGCGGCCTCCGTCTGTGCGTTTGATCGTGCGGCACCGCAGAGCCCGGCGCCCAGATCTAAGGACAAAACAGGTCAGAGGTTCTCTGTTTTTGGAAAAAGAAATCCTCCTCTCTCTTCCAGAACACCACTAATTTGAAGCGGCCACCTTCCAAAAAGGATGGAATGCATTGTTCGCCTGGTCTGAGTCAGTGTTGGGTTTTGGCCTCACTTCATCTGTGTGTTGTGTCATTTTGGAGTTCTTCTGGCTCCAAGAGGGTGTCAACGCTGTAACGATGACTGCAGACACTCGTGTAGGTCACAGCAGTTGACGTTGGCTTTGTGGTGGCAAATCAGGCCCAGTACCAGCCTTTTAGAACATCTACAGTGTATTGTTTGGATTGTGATCTATTGACTCAACTTATTACAGCCTATTTTATAATGTTACCTCACATACATACACACTGAACCCACTTCAGAGGACTCATCCCTGTCCAAATCTGTTCTCACTTAAGCAACACACACACACACTCGCTCTCTCCCTCTCTTCCCGTGCTCCATCATTTGTATTGTGTGTGTGTGTGTGTGTGTGTGTGCACGCAGTGTGTCTTATTAATATCCGAGTGATGAAAACATGACGTCAAGCTCGCACACTGTCTCCCTTGTTTTTCGCACACACGCTTATGGGCTTTCACTGCGCTGTGCTCATACCCTTGATTGACTGCACACATAAACTGAACACACACACACTTCGCACTGCCCACACATGCCGCTCAGCTGTCACAGAAGCCATAGGCAGATATAATACATTTATGTCCACATTCACAAAAAATATAACACCAATAATTCTACCTCCATAACTATTGTGATAGTAAATCAATGATTGTGTATTTATGAACAGGGAAGAAATAATTACAACTCGTTCTTCCTTCCAGGCCTTTGCTTGTTTGTGTGTGTGTGTGTGTGTGAGTGAGCTTGTTTTACTATATTCATGGGGTCTATTATACTTGTGTGTATGTTAGAGGTTAAAGGGCTTTTTCGGGGTCAATACTTGGTTTTAGGGTTCAGGTTAGATTTAGGTTAAGGTTAGGGTAATAGGCTAGGGAATACATGATGTCAATGACGGGTCCCCACGAAGATAGTGCAACAAGGCTTTATGTGTGTGAGGAAAAACTGAAAGTGAATTATTCGAATCTATGATGGTACAGCTGGGGGCATTGCATGTGATGGCCCCACATTCTTGGCTCTATGATTCACCACAAATGAAAACACACATCACTGCCCTATTTTGCATCCTTTCCTGCGAGCTGGTGACCCAGTAATAACAATAACTTTTTGTTTGGATAGTCTAAATTTAAATAACTCTTATATATTAATGAATTATGGCCACTTCCAATAACTAAGAAGAAGAATGCTGAAACCATTAAACAATTAATGGGTTAGTTGATCAACAACAATTTTTATTATTTCTCTAATCTTTTATTAACCAGGAAGGCTTCACTGTTGATTGAACATATTGACAGGTCTTTCTAATAATATGTCCAACCCATTTATATATAAAAGAAAAAATACAAACACCTGTCAATATCAGCTCAGCACAGTTGAAAAGCAGCACAAACTACATCCTCCAAAAGGATCTTGCAGTCAATTCAGCAACTATCTAAAACAGTTTTAAAAAAAACTGAACATAAAAACCTTCACAAAGGTTGTTTGAAAACCACAACAGGCGGCCTGATCAGGATGGGGAAATGACGTCAACCCTAGAGATAACACTTAATTGCACCAAGTCAAGATCCTCACAGCCAAGAGTTCCATTGAGTTACAAATGTCCAGTGACCCAGATCAGTAGTTTGCGGTGAGACATGAGCCTGTTTCTGAAGAAAGTCTTCGTCTATGATCTAAATGAATCGGAGACTGGAGGCTGCTGTGTTATCTCTTTAACTCGCTAAGTGGTTTAGGAACATTTAAAGGGAGCCTTTATTATAAAATGTTGTTAAGCACAAACTTTATGTATTGCCCAGAAAGTTCAAATCCAGCATTGAGTCTTAAAAACATCTTCCTGAGGTCATTATCTTCTTGGATTTTCTGTGCCAGATCAAAGGCAAAACTAACCAAGGTTCACCAACACCCTTTTTCCTTTTTTCATTCTCTTCAGACAAAATAGCTGTGTGGTGACTAGAGGAGCCTTTCTGGATGTGTTGGTGTGCCTGTGTGGGCCAAAGATCAGTCTTCTGGATGGTGAGTAGTTGCTGTGGGGTCACTTTAATATGAAACTGCCACAATACACGGATCAGACACAAGTTGAACTCATTTTCACTTTCTGGTGCATCTGGGAGAATTCCCACACTCACGTAGTCATGGTTACCATAAATATACTGTATATGACCTGGACATATGACTTAAGGCCGTGTTTTCAATGTCAGCAGTTTCACAGCATGAGCCCAACTAAACCAACGGGCAAACGGACAAGACAGGAAAAGTTTGAGATGTAATATTTCTGGTCTGTTTTATGTTTGGAAACAGTGCTGAGTTTCTGCCATCTCACAGAAACAGGCCACAAAGACAGTTTTGTTTGTTTTGCTTTGGTTTTAGTAACGTTACACAGCTACACAGATCCTCTTAAAATCTGTTGACTTTGAAATACTAAGAAAACTATGTCTTTGTGGAGGAGGTAGACTTTTGAACAGCTTGATAGTTATAATTAATTTGTAAAATACATTTTCACGAGCAAAGAACATACCAAAAGGTCTAAAGAAACTACTACTATCAAATAAATCATTAGGTAGGAATTGATACGTTTTGAGATAATAATTGACCAAACAATGGTAAATCCTCAAGACAATAATACAAATATAAATACAAAATAAAATCGGTATTTAATCCATTATATTTAGACATTTTACTATATTAAAGTCTGATATTGAGTGGAAATATTTGAATGTTGTTGGTCTTGACCGTGGTTTTAAAAATGTTTGTCGTATAGTTTTTTAGTCTTGATCGTGATTAAGATGGATCTTTTGCTGATGTCAGCCAGTTGCTGGGGAGTTTATCAGCTCAGTAAGCAGCAACTGTGTTCCCTGCATTTGCTGTGAATTTGACTTTGAATACTTCTACGTCTGAACAGACAACCCTGCAGCGTTTGCTGGCGAGGCTGTCCTCTGCGCTCTCCATTTAGACTGATCGTTGACAGAAGTCAGCTTCATGTCTCGGCCACTTCAGAGAAGTCCCCTGGTGTGTGAGTGTTTCAGTGTGTGTGTGTGTTTGTGTGTGTTTGTGTGTGTGTGTGTGTGTCTCTCTGCGGACGTGGTGTGGTTGTGTGCACATGTGCGCAGACTGGTGGGGGTCTCCGCAGTGGAGGAATGTGAAACCGAAGGCAAGCGATCTCTGACAGATGGTGGGATTGTGCCTATGACCCACTTTATGGCGGAGTGCTGTACGGAGAGGAGGGAAAAAAGAGAGAGAGGCAGGAGAGGCACTTATGTTTTCGGTCGGCCATGTGCTGAACACATGTTCGTCCTGACAGTGGAAATACCAAGGATGTCTCAAAACAAGCCTGTAGATTGAGAACCCGACCTGGCCCGCCTTGGCACTGCTCCTTACATAACTAAATAAGCTACCTCAAGCTTACACACTTTTAATGCCTCTCTATTATTATCGTAAGGCTGCCTTTAGTTTCATTTCTCACCCTCTCTGTGGTGGTGTTTGACCCCTCTGTTGGTCTGTCTTATTTCTCCTTCCTTCTACCCCCTCATTTCCACTCCCTCACCTTTCCTCTTGTGTAATTGCACTTTTCAGACAAATCAGATGTTGGGTTAAAAAGCCACAGGTTGGGCATGTTCATATGAAACAGGCTCTTAAGAGCGCCTGGCACCGGAGGTAAAGCAGGGGAACAATTGGCTTCTTCAATATTACTTCTCTTTTTTTCCCTTTTAGCTGGCACCCTGCATTAAGTAGGAACTTTGCATTTACCAGCCAATTCCTCTCGGCTCTGACGCTCTGAACACAGGTCTTTGTGTGTGTGTGTGTGTGTGTGTGTGTGTGTTCACACACTTTTCTCTGCCCCCAGCCCTTTGATCCATGCGGACTCATAAAAAAGCCCCCACTGTCCATTGCTTCACCTCTACCTGCGCCAGTCTTCTGTTTCTCTGCTTTCCAGCCATGCCAGTAAAACGAACTGAAAAGTATGGCGTGAGGAAGGTAGAGGAAAGTTGGAAAAAGGAGGCTGACACAAACATGTTTAAAGCATTAGTGAATTTTCTGGAATTTCATGTGTTTCCATTAGTGCAGTATCAGATGCTGATGGGGGAAAACAGGGTTAGGGTTTGGTAAATCTGTATTGGAACAAGTGTGTCTGTGCTGAAGAATAAATTCAATGTTGTAAATTAGCTCTATATTTTACTCTTGTTACAGTAGTACTTTTTATTGTTGCCATTATAGCATGCTTCTCCCTTTTTTTTTTTTCTTTTTTTTTTTTTTTACAGATTTAAAAGGAGAACTGCATTGATTTTACACATTGTTTACATGTGTGAAAGAATAAATTGTTTGATGGAGCTGAAGACGACAAGTTAGAACCAGATCCCGCTCCTCATCTCTGGTTGAGGCTAGCAGCTCGACGCTCCATTAGCCAGAACTTGCAAAACACAGCCGAATGTCTGGCTGAACTGTCGGTGGTTAGTGCAATGCTAAATCAGTGGAGTACTCTTTTAAAGGATAGTTATGGTTACACAGATGCCATATGTTACTTGAGAGATTCTGGTTGCTGTAATCATTCCACCTCTCCATAATTGCCACGATGAGATCCATTTGGAGCTTTACTACACTGTAAGAAACAGGGGACAAAGCCATAATCCTTGTTCTGTATAAAAATGCATTCTGTGGTTTAACTTAAAAGTACCATGTGAATGTTTTGGCTACTAGTAGCACTATGGAGTGATGTTTTTATGAGTGGGCTCCCGTTTTGTTTGTATGCCCCATGCACACTGATGCCATGCATGTGCACAAGGCAACATTTCAATTTTTTTATGGACACAATACACACTAAAGAAGCGCAGCAATGGCCCAGCAAAGGTGAGGAAGAAGAAGAATGTAGGCTTACAAACAGTGTGTTTTGGCGAGAAACACTGAATGTAAATATAGATTTGTTTGTTTACAAAACTCCACAGGGCACCTTTAAGCTAATATGAGGCTTCAGCTGTCTAGTGAGTCTGGTACACCCATGGATCATAGGTTTATTGCAGTTTTTTTATTTTTATTTTTTTTACTTGTATTAAGTTAGACTTGAAAATATCCTTTAAGTTCCATCTGTCTTAGTACACAAAAAAGAGTGTTACCATAATTAAACTTTTAGTAACTTTAGCACATGAGATGTTATTCATCTTTGACATCTCGGTAAGCCATGTACTTCCATATTTGGATACTTGCACTCATTTAACTTTAAGCTTTTTCTTTGGGAAGTATACACCAACCACTACAATTTAATGCCAAGAGAGCTTTGTATTTCTCCTCCTTCTATGAAATACTACAGTCCACACATTACGCCTTTTACCATTGTTCTCAAAGTGAGGATTAGGACCCCCCAAAGTGGTCGCAAGATGGATCTGTGGGGTCAAGAAGAAAAGAATCTTTGTTTGTTTATTGTCTTACTTTTGTCAATGAATGCTGAACTGTTTTACATTATCAGAACCCTGATACTATTTAAATGAAACTAAGAAAGGAACATCACTCTTTAGTTGACCTGCTCACGGCTCATAGACACATACAAACTGTGACAATGGGCCACAAGAAGGCATTGCTTGGCGATAAAGTTTCACAAGCCAAAAATGCTGGGAACTGGAGAAGATCTTGAATAAAATATAAGACTTTAAAACATAGCCGATGAAAGTATTTATAAAATGTATTTATGTTGATAAAGGATTAATATTTTGGCACAATAGAGAGCAGAGCTTTAGTCTGGAGTTATCTGCTAAAACATTTTCCCTCCTTTAGATGCACTGCCTTTTTCATAATTTCTGGCAGACAATCTGCAGTTTTATTTAACAGTAATTTGGCCAGTAAATAGGAATGTGAATCTCTAGGCTCCTTTCGATTCTGATTCAGAGGGCTACGTTGTGATCAGAAACATTTATCAGTGCATCTTGATGCAACATTTTTGATTTCTATACATGATTTTTTTTCTCACTGTGACTACTTGCTTCTTTTAAAACACAGCATATTTGTAATAATTTCCTTAACTAAAATAGACAGATGAATATGCTTCCATTGTCTTTTAGCTTACTTAGTCAACTTGCATTAGGATTGTACATTTCTTATTTTGAAAAATGTAAACATTCAGTGGCTGCTCATGGGCCATAATTCTTACTTTAAAACTTAAGGCATTCAAATACTGGCATATTGTCTATAAGAAAAAATAAATAACCAATAATGCTGATTAAGATAGATAGATAGATATACACAAATTGTAAAGCGCCGTCAGCATGAGAAGGAGGTCAGCTCTCTCACTGTCAGACACACTAACACGTAGCGTCTGGGGTTTGTTTTTCACAGTTTGGGTAATGATGGTGGAAACTGATGGGAAATCCAGCTGTGTGTGCTTGCGTGTGAGAGCACGTGCAAGTGTCTAGTCAAAGTTCTAGCTTGACACAGCAAAGCGTCTCTACTGCCAGCTTTTAGTGACTACGGACAGTGCTCGTGGCGAACCAGTGAGCTTGCTGACACACACACCTACACCCAATAACACATGCAGCACACTTTCTCTTAGTTTCTGTGGTACATCAGGACAAACCAAACAATTAATTTACTCAATACAACACACAAGCACACTTACACATGCCTTCATCATCTGTGCTCCAGCATGTTCATGTTCAGACGTCACACGTGGTCTTTCACTCTGTGTATGTCCCAGTGACACTTCTTTAAAAGCGTGGTGTTAAAGTGTTGGTGTTTTTGGAGGGGACTTGGCTGTTGAGTCACAATTCAGTTTGGATTACAAAGTGTTCTCTGGACCAGCATGCTGACCCTCTGTCCTCTGTCCAAACGTGGTTCAGTACCCATCTTAAACTAAACCACCAACTGTAAGGCTTGGCCAGGTTTATTTTAACCAGATGTCGTGGTTACATTTAGTTTAAATATGTGACCTATGCTGTAAAACAGGCTATCGCACACATACACTTGGGTTCCTTTCTCCTGCTGACACACAAACCCTTAGCTCAAATCTCCCCTAAACATATGACCCACAGATGATATGAATCCACTTGTCATAAGCATTATTTTATGGAGATTATTGTCATTTTTCTACTTGTGAAATGTGTGTGTTTTCATAGACTTCTAAAGTTCTGTTCTGCTACAGTATTTTAATTTTGTGGCGTCTACTCGGGCACCAGGTCTCACTTTCCCTGTTTTCTCACTTTGTTGAACTAAAGATGTTTCCACACATCCCTCTAGACATGAATGTGTGACTATCAAACATTATGTAAACTTTGATTACAGGGGAATTCAGGAGCTTTGATCAAATTATTTGCTGCTTAATCATAAATCGGTTTAGTTATAGTAATTGGATTAAATGGTCTGGACATCCTTTGAAGTTTGACCAGCATGGCATATTTTGTGCCAACATACAGAATAATAACTTCCAGACTCTTATTTATTGTTAAAGCAAGGCTAGGAGTCTACAGCTCTGTGAGGCTGTTCTTGGGCACAGTGGTGGTCTGAGGAAAATTCTTACAAAGACAGTGCTAACATGCTGATGTGTAATGTTTGCCATGTCAGTTTAGTGTGTTAGCATGCCAACATTTGTTAATTAGCACTAAACAAAGTACAGCTGAGGTGAATGACATTTGGTCATAAACTAAAGCAGAGTTCAAATGATTTGTCAGTGAATTACTGATTTAACCAATGAAAGATTTTTCTTTGTCTGATTTGAAATATTTGAATATTTTTGAGCTCTGGACTGTTGGTAAGACAAAACCAGCGTATTGAATGTTATCTGGGTTTTGGGAAAGTGATTTGCATTATTCACTGATTTGATGATTAGTGGATTCATTGAGAAAATAATAGGCAGATTACTTGATTATGACCGAAAAAAATGTTTGTTGCAGCCTTACACTAAATTAATGGACAAATGAAAAATTTGTTCTAATGCTGGTGCTAGATAAAATTGCTATTCATCCATTTAGTCTGGACCAAAACCTTTAAAGCTGATGATGGCGTTAGGGGAAAAGTCTGGGATAACTGAAGTCTTTGAAATTCATCCTTTGGGGATCATGAGTTTCTGTACCAGATTTCATGGCAATCTATCCAGTATTTTAGATTTAGGTCTGGTTCAGTGGTGAACCGACTGACTGACAGACATTGCCATCCAAAGAGCCGCATTAGCGTGGCTTAAGATTTTTGTGCACACTGTGTACATGTTTTCCCTCTTCACACTCAGACTTGTTTTTGGCTGTGTTTTTAAGCAGCCTATGAATCCCCTTTAGAACAGTACACGTAAACACTCCACTGAGACCTGCACCTACACCAACATTTATTAACACGCCAGTCTGAATGATCCCAGTGCTTTGCTCGCAATGAATCCCGCTGAGCCAGAGTAGGCCGAAATATCAAATAGTAATTACAACTTAATGGAGTGTGGACACAGTCCCGCTGCAGGTTTGCACATGAGCAGCATAAAGAGACAAAAGTGTGACACTGATTTCAATAAACACAGCTGTGGGAGAACAATCACACTGAAACGCCTTTTATTTGCTGAGGGAAAGCCAGACTACTCCCCCGTCCTCTACACACTCCATTTTAATAAAGACCATCATAAAAAACAGCTTTGCATCCTGACTAATGATGTTTTTCCTCTTTCTTACACTCTTTTTTTTTTTTTCCCACTTTTACTTCTCTTTTTTTTCTAGTGTTCTGCCTTTTCCTTCTTTCTTTCATTCTTTCTTTCTCCTTCAGTGTTTGTCCAGAGTTTATCGCATATCTTTGAGTCAGGTATGAATGAGGGGAGTTGAATGTATTAGTGTGTGACACGCTACTGTGGCATGCTGTTTCTACAACTCTTTTGACACACACCACACATACACACACTCTGTGTTTCTCACTACTTCACCATGACAGACAGCCGTTTTCTCTTTGACACGCTCATATTCTCCTTCAGTCATCCTCGTCTCTCTCCTCCCTTCATCATCGGTGTCATTACTATGCCCCTACCGCCCATTAGAACCATTAGGGGACCCCAACCTCCCCCCTTCCCCCCCTTTGAGGATCAAATTCCATAGTAACCTGGCCCGTCTCCACGGTAACCCAGCCCATCTCTGGAGGAATGCGGCATTTCCCGCTCTTTTGTTGGGCAACTCTTTGAGTGGCGCTGTAGGGCCAGATTGAATTGGACTGGGTTTCATAAGCTGTGTGTGTGTGTGTGTGTGTGTGTGTGTAGGGGTGTGTGTGTGTTAAACTAATTGAGTTGGCTGTCAAAGCAGGGTCTGTGTGGAGTCTTGGAGCAATACTGTAGGGAGGAGCACAGCTTTAGAATGGCATTGGGTTACTCTATAGTTGCACTGCCTTTGGATTATACTTATATTTCAGAGGGGGGGTGTGTGTGTGTGTGTGTGTGTGTGTCCGTCTTTATTTGTGTGTCCATCACTCCCCAAGGGTGGATGTACGCAGGTGGCTGGGTTGGCACAGCATTGGGCATTTCCAAACAGACACTGACGCAGCCTTTCCTATAAAAGTCAAAATAGAAAGGAACAGAGGACACTGGCTACCTCAGTCTGGCCTGTTGTCTGCATCTGTTCGTTTCACAATGGACTGTGTGTTTGTTTGCTTAGCTTGTAGAGAGATTGGGCCGGATACTGTTACAGATAAGCTAGGCCTACTGGGAATATTTCAATAAATTATATTGTCAAGATGAGCTAAAACGTAATTAATCCTCAATGGAAACAGGGAGGATTAATAGAAAATAGAAAAGCTGTGTAGTTGAAGCCATTTTCAGACATGGAAGTCGTACCATTCATCTATATGTTGGCTTTTTGGCATTCAAACATAGTTCTCCATTAAATACAGTAAATATTGTATAATAACGTCATTCAAATGTGACAGAACCACTGTGGATAAAGCTGTACTACTCAAGCAATATTAGGCATCTGGTGCATGAGAGGTAGCTCATGACGCTGCAGACACAGTGGAGAGTTGGAAAACAGTGAAGAGTGTTTTCTGTCCTGCATCAGTAAAGGACTTTCAAAACCTAGCAGTTGAATAACATGCCTTTCTCCGTGGCTTAACCAATGATAATTATGGGCACGAGGGACACTCCCACTCTTGTAATAAACCCTAGGCTGTAGACCCCTCGGCCTCTTCAGTGTTATTATTTATTAGTTAATACAGAATTCTGCTTCCTATTATATACAGTCTCACAGCACCTAGGCGTAGGTAGGTTTATTGTCACAATACAACAAGTTGTAGAGTGAAATTGAGTTTTGTAACTCCCTTCTGCTGCATAGCAGACAATATACATTAATAAAGAATCAATTATGAAAAATGGTGAACAGAAATAAACTATCATCAATGAAGCAGTGCTGAGGATGAATTAGAGTTTAAAAGTCTGATAGCTTGGGGGGAAAAGCTGCTCTGCAGTCTGGTGGTGCGGCAGCAGAAACCTCTGTAACTCTTCCCAGAAGGCACCAGGGTGAACAGGCTGTGGCTGGGTGGGTACTGTCCTTTAGTATCCTTTGGGCTCTACAGGCACCTCACCTCACCGATATCACTAATGCTCGGGAGAAGGGTACCATGATCTTCCGAGCAGTTTTATTCCCCCGCCGTAGAAGCCCTCTGGTCTTGGGCCGTGCACATCCCATGCTAGTTTGTGATGTTTCCAGTCAGGATGCTTTCTATTGCTCCTCTGAACCTGCTCCACCTCAGCTCCACTGATTCAGACAGGGGTGTGTGCCTTTATTTCCTTCTTCCTAAAATCAACAATCAGCTCCTTGGTTTTGCTGACATTGAGCAGTAGGTTGTTCTCTGAGCACCACTCTACAAGATTATCAATTTCCTCCTAACATGAAGTCTCAACGTTGTTTGAAATCCGGCCGATGATGTTATGATAAGCTGACACTTTGGTGGTGTTACCTGCAACTCTGTTGTGATTTGCGGATGATACCACCAATGTGTCAGCTTATCATAACAATGATATTAGATTGTGGTTCTCTTTTAATTCCTGTTCCCTGTCATATGCTGTTTTGCTGGATAGTGATAATAACTGGCATGATTGAAAGCTGAAAATGAATAAAATGTCTGGGAGCCTTGGTGGCCTAGGGGTTTATGGCGCCAACCATGAATAGCCCTGGTTCGCGTTCGACCAGGAAACTTTATTACATCGTTCCTCATCCCTCTCTCTCCTCACTTCCTGTCATCTCTCTACTGTTGCCAACCAAAGAAAGCAGTGCTCAATAAAGTACCATAAACATTTTCCTTGACAGCATAATAAATGAACATGGTTCATTATAATGGTTTTACTTGACTTGTGAATAAGAAAATGTATTACGATTAATGACAGACTTATTAGAGTTTTTCCTGAAAGTAGGCCAATATTCAAGTTAGCTCTGTTTAACCTTGTCCTGCTGTAGCCTTATGTTATTGTGACGGCATTCAATTCTAATATGAGCCAAGCTAGAAGTGGTAGGGAAATGTTATGATGTAGTAAGCCAATTCAAACATGGGACAGACGTGTACAATTGTCATTGCTTGAAGGCAAGATCATCAACATAAACCAAAGATTTAAACATTTACATTTAGCTGACGCTTTTATCCAAAGTGACTTACAATTGCTATACATCTCGGAGGTCGCACGCCTCTGGAGCAACTACGGGTTAAGTGTCTTGCTCAGGGACACAATGGTGGATGTCTCACAGTGGGAATAGAACCCAGGTCTCCCATGCCAAAGGCAAATATCTTATCTATGCGCCATCACCACCCCGAACATGCAGTAAGATATCAACAAAAGAACAACAACAAAATATCTGGGCCTCCAAAGGGTGCATTTTGAAATGATTCTTGTTGTAGACAGGAGATTTTTATAGAACATTCTCTGCATGCAGCTTCTTTAAGTTTGTTTTGAATGTTTGTTGACACTAGTTAAATGATGAAAGGCTTGAATTCTCAAATATTGAATAAGTGTTAAAGCTGGTGTTAGTGTCATCAGAGACTAGCACCGCCCAGTTTCAGTAATGAGTTGTAATCAAAATATCTTATCAATAACCCCCCTAACGTGAAGATTCTTATTTTTGTCAGATTCAGAGGTCACTGACCTCCGACAGGAAGCTCTGTCCGTCCTGATGGCCTCTGACCTCGTCACCTCCGACTCCTCCTCTACCATACTGGGGCCCGGCAGCACCCAGTACCTGCTCGGCCTGGCCCGGGTGGCCCTCAGTGCGAGCGTAGAGATCCCTGAGCTCTGGGGGGGCCCTCAGCTCACGAGCCGGCTAGTGCAGTGTCTGCTGCAGTGCCCACACTACGAGGTGAGGGAGCTGGCACTGGAGGGGGTCCTGAGGAGGCTGCAGGAGAAGGAGGAGGAGGAGCAGAAAAGGAGGCCTCAATGGCTGGACGAGACCACCCTGTCTAACCTGACTAGCCTGGCTCTTCATGAGACACACCCCCAGTGTCTGGCCAAGGTGAGACCACACACACACACACACACACAGAAACATTTTAGGAAATGCATTGTTTGTGTGTGTATATTTTAGTCTGTCTAGTGTCTAACTGTTTTTATGGGTGGGTGTGTGTGTGTGTGTGTGTGTGTGGATGTGTGTGTGTGTGTGTGTGTAATCCCTTGCTAGCGCCTGTGTGTGTGTGTGTGAGTCCTGTCATCACACAATGAGGAGCCCTTTCCAAAAAATATGTTTTTCCTATTCATCATAGTTTTCACTGAACCACGGGGACATTTGCTGCAAATTGATTAAATGTCCAAATCCATCTTGCAAAGGATTGCGTGAGAGGCTAATCGGCCGCAGGGGGATTCGCCAAGCACACTGGCAGCGAGTTGACTCGCTTGCTCTCTCACTCACTTACACACACTCATGAGAGGTTTGGTAGGCTTCCATTCTAACAAGTTTTGGAGGGGAAAATGCAGCCTATTTCCTGTTTGGGAACTGAAGGTCTTATTTCAGTGTGTTCATAAAGTGAGGACAGGCAGCCAGCAGATCTGCTCTGTCCTGCTTCGTTACTCCTGTCGTTAACACTTCTCCAGAGCTGACAGCACTCGGCGCTGTTGGGACCGACTGGCTGCATGTGTGTTTCAATGCTGCTGCAGACATGAGTGTTTTATGTGCGTTGTGTTTTAACTTTTTTGTTGTTGTTTTTTGTGTATGCATTTGGTTGTGCATTCTCAGCCAGGCGCTGCTTTACAGGCCAGCCGTTAATGTTTTACGCGGCGGCCCCGTTAAGTGGAGCCTCCCCTGCGCTAAGGACACGCCAGCCCAACGGGCCAGTTGCCATAGCTCGCCCTGGGCTGCAAAAGAGGTCTGAAGAAAACTTAACTGTCACCATAGGTCCTTATTCAAGATATACAGTATCTCAGAAAGTACACCCCTCAAGTTGTTGTAAATATCTTTTCTTGTGACAACACTGAAGAAATGACACAAAGTAGTGAGTGTACAGCTTGTATAACAGTGTAAATTTGCTGTCCCCTAAAAATAACACATCACACAGCCATTAATGTCTAAACCGCTGGCAACAAAAGTGAGGACACCCCTAAGTGAAAATGTCCAAATTGGGCCCAGTTAGGCATTTTCCCTCCCCGGTGTCATGTGACTCAGTGTTACAAGGTCTCAGGTATGAATGGGGAGCAGGTGTGTTAAATTTGGTGTTATCGCTCTCACACTCCCTCATACTGGTCACTGGAAGTTCAACATGGCAACTCTCTGAGGATCTGAAAAAAAGAACGGTTGCTCTACATAAAGATGGCCTAGGCTATAAGAAGACTGCCAAGACCCTGAAATTGAGCTGCAGCACGGTGGCCAAGACCATACAAAGGTTCTACAGGACAGGTTCCACTCAGAACAGGCCTCGCCACGGTCGACCAAAGAAGTTGAGTGCATGTGCTCAGC
>NC_060164.1:4546280-4586972 GCF_021292245.1 Micropterus dolomieu | reverse complement strand
GCAGCTCGCTCAGTGACACTTTATTAATGGGAAACTGTAAAGGTGAGACACAAGCAGAGAAACACACACATCTGTCTCCCACTGGCCACCTGAGCTGTCTGCTGTCACTCCCTAACCTTCCTCAGAGGATTCTGTCTGACAAACTGGATGAATTCCAAATACAATATAGTTTGTTCTTGTTTCGCACTGATTAGTTATGAGCATGTCAACAACATACCTACCCTCTGTGTCTTTTTTGATAACTTTAAATCATTCAGTTTCAGGTATCTTTCCACATATGATGCAACAATTACTCGACACATCAAAGGGTGCGTGACCCAAAACTGAGAGCTGGGTCTCAAGCTACGGGTTTGGGACTCTTGTGTGGCGTTCTCCCCGGTCCAAGATCCCTGTGTAATAGGATTCCTCAAAGCTGCAGATGGATGGCAAATCTAGGCGGTTTCATCTACTAAAAGAGGGCATAAATCACTAGCGGAGGAAGCGGGGACGAGGCAGGGGTTATCACCAGTCTGCCTCCCTCATGAGAGCTTTGCATTAAAGCATTAGTGAAATTAATTCATCTTTCATAAGAGGTTTGAGCAGTATCTGTGATCTATGATAACAACCAATTTCTCACTACGGAGGAGGGGGAGGAGGGGAAAAAAAAAATACTCGCCGACCCTGATAGACTACACAAATCTGCTCTTTTTAAATGGGCTAACATTATCTGGAGTGCTGCTCTCTGGAGCATCATCCCAGATTCATATCCCAGCCGGGAAAGAGGCATAAATCACCGGACAAAACTTTTCTCATCGCCCCCCCCAAACACACACACACACACACACACACACACCCTTTCTCTCTACATCACTCCGCTCATCCCTCTCACGCCGTGCCATGCCAGGTTTGTTTTGTGGTTTTCTTTGCTTGTCCTGTTAAACGCAGAACAATGCTTTTTCACTCTAATCATTTTAAATGGCTTTGCGTCTCAATCAGTGTAATTGGTTTTCGATCATCTGTGGAACGGGAAAGAGGGGAACCTGAGACGTGAAGCTGTTTGGGTGTGTGAATGCATGTGTTTGTGTGTATGTCTAGGGTGGCTCGGGGCGGGCAGGGTGGGGAGTCCTGCAGTGTGTGAAAGAGACGGAAATTGGGGGGAAGTGTGTGAAGGGGCCGTATCCATCTGTTTTGCATATATTTGCGGAGGCGGCCGTCGGAGCATGGTTGACAGATGAGTGGGGAGTGCGGGGATGACACACGGGCAGTCGTGCTCTTTATTACTATATCAGCACAGCTATGCTCAGCGCTCAGCTCCCCTCTGATGGCAAACCGCACCGAAACCAGAAAAGTGAACACAGCGAAGTGAGCAGAGAATTGCTCCACGGGACACGGCAGGCACAACGAGGACTTTCTCCGTTTCACGATTTGAATTTTGAGACTGATTTGTCTTCAAATAAGCCATGTGTCAGCTGGATTTCCTTGAAAGCAGAAAAAGATTGGACAGTAAAACAAAATAACTAAACATTTTGAAAAAAATCTATAAAAAGTAGGGAAAAGGAAATATTCTTTTAATAATAATAATATTCTTTTTTATTATAAATTACTATCTAAAAGTTTGGCATTGTTAATATGTAAAATAACAGACTAAGACTCAATGGTTGAGGCACTTTCCAAGATTTATTTTGCAGTCTTGTTTAGGGGGAAATATATTTATAATAATTGTGCTTGTTATATAAAACACTGAACAATATGGGTGGTAAAAAGGGCAACGCATACTGTACAGACTGAATATGGTGTAAACAAGCCGTGTGTCCATTTGTCACATGACAGAAAGCTGTCATTAGATGACAACACCACCATCAGTCACTCAAGTGTTCTTGTTACATTACCCACCTCAGGAAAGTAGTCCTGTGGAAACTTCTCCTTCTCCAGCGAGGGTGTGCTTTCTAGTGTGTCTGAGTAGGTTTCCTTCCCTACCACCTTCTTGAATTTCTTGGCTAAGGTGGAAAGTGCAGGGAAGACGGACGGGGGTAGAAAGGGAAGGGGAGGAGATGGAGAAACAGAGCAAGGAAAAGGGAGGAAGACAGTTTATTGTTACAAACATGGCGGGTTAATTTTTAGAGACCCCTGTGTGTGAGTCTGAATCTCCTAACACAATCAGTGCTCACTGAAAGCCAGAGCAACTTTGGCTTCCTCAGACAACTGCACCACCTGCTGGTCAGAGTGAAGAACATCTGTATTCATATTCTGGAGAGGTGAGTGTGAGGTAAAATAAAAACACGTAAGCCTGGCTTTGATCTCACAGGTAGATGCTGTGGTTTGTGAATAATGGCCCTGAAAATATCCTTAAGTAAAGTGCTTTGCCATGTCAGGATACCTCCATATTTACCACAACATGAAGGCAGAATAACTTTTTTTGTGGGGTACTTTCTTATCCGATTCAAGAGTCTAAGATCACTGTGTGCTGTATGTTCTACGTTAGTCTTCTAAGGCATGTTGATTTGTGGTGTGATTTGGCTACATAAACAAACTTGACAGTTCAGGACCCATGCGACCACAGAGTCTGTACTCAAGCTCATGTACAAGCTTTGCTGCCATGAGGGACTTGATTAAACGTGTGAGTGAGGGAGAGCTAGTGTCACTGAAGAGCGTAACGACATATTGTTGTGATACAAAAAATCCTATCATGGCAATGGCAACGACAGGATTGCAATATTAAATCAATCTCATTGATTTTCAATCTTCAGTTTAGTTGTGCATAAAGATCAGCTTATAAAAAAGCTACTTAAATGAATAGTTTTTTCACATTTTATGGTTAATGAAGAAAGTCTTTACAGTTAGTTTACAGCTTTGTTTTAAACTGTGAACCCTGTTAGAGTATTAAACTGAACTGTGAGCAGACTGTATTGTTACACCACTAATGTCAGTTACCTACTGTGCATAGGAAGTTTAATTTCTCTGAAACAACAGAAAGAACTTTTACACAGAAGACATTTTGACATGCCACAGTAGGTAATAATTAAATTAATGACAGCTGAAATCCATTTAGCCGCTTCAGTTTCAGGGACCTGGTATTGTGTATGCTGGCTCACTGTCACAACTTACTGGGACACTTGAATAAAACAGAGCCATTGTTAATGTTACTAGTAACACCTGTGCTTTCCCTACCGTCCATATCCAGCTGTTTATGTAATTCTTTTAAATTAAATCAAATCTTTAAAGCAGGTGTGTACAAGTGGAGTGGTCCTCTCCCCTCTCGACCCCTCCCCTGCCTTCGCCCTGTCCTTCACTGGGGTAACTGGTGCTAATGCTGACTTGGGTCTAATAGGAAGCGAGGCGCCTCCACATCTATATCCCTTCTTTAATTAGCGCAGCCACCGGACCCCAGGGCCCTCTGACACCGCAGGCTGATGAGACCGCTGTAACTGTCCAATAACCCGCTGCACACCATTACTGTAGGCCCGAAATCTTATGAATTAAATCCTAATATTAATAAGCATTACCATTCGGTCCCCCTCCCTTTACATTATCAAAGCCAATCTTAGCACGCTGGTTTTGATGGGAGCGGGAATAGCCTGCAAATGGTTGTGTTTGATATGCAGGGGTGGGATGAGGGGGCACGATGTGAGGATTTTATTTCGAGACAGTGGTAATGATTTATATGTGGAAGCATGTTGGAGGGGGGCACTCACCTTTGAAATCAAACTGGTGGATGTTTTTCAAAGACTCGTGGATAAAGTAGAAACTTCCCAAAGCCTGCAAGAGGGAAGATATTTGTTAGATTGGACATATTTACCACAAATAATTGCATACTTTTTCAAAATGTTCCTTTCTTTACTGGCTCTGGATCCAGTCCAGGACCTGGATCCTGTCAAGATTTGTCATATCACTTCACAGATGAAAATCATCCTCATAAAGAGGAGGAATAAAATCACATTTCCCATAATTTTTTTGGAAAAACTGTCAACCTGTTCAAGAGCAACAATTTATCACATTATTTCTCCAGTTTCCAAGAACCCTGCTCATAGCCTCTCACAATGCAGAGTGTGCAAAGGATTGACCTAATGTGAGAATGCTTGGCTAATAAACTAGGCTGAAAGTATAGAGCCTGACTCTTTAACACACTCCACAGCACACTTCCCACAGCTCCGCTCAATGGGAAACCACATACACTACACACCATCAACTACACAACAACAGGTGCAATGTGCTCTCAGTACAGTACACTCAGCATAGTCTCTGTACAGCCCATTCTCGGGCTCAGAGTCTTCTAATGTCGCGAGTCAACAATTTAAGCTTTCAAAGGACACATTCAGATGGACTTTTGAATGAGCAAAGATCAACTTCAATAGGCTTAAAATCTTAATTTTCCTTGTGAACAATCAGGAAACTTTCCCAGTCGGGGAAAAGGCCAATCAAAGTCTGTGGGAAGAAGTGAGAGTCGTGCAGAGGGGGGATTTGATGCGGTTCACAGTCCACTACACTGCTTTCTGTTGCCCTCTTTACATTTAGGGCAAATGGAGGCAAAGCTCAAGCTCAATCCCCTGTGTCTTTGAGATAGCAGACCTTTGGCTCGGGATAATACTGGGTCTCCTTCCTGCCCTCAAAGAGACAGGCAGAGGGTGGTGAGTAACTTTTACTATAGAGACCATAGCGACCAAATTAAAACATAAGCGAGTAGAGAGAAAAAATGTCGAACAACAAAGAGAGTTAGACAGAATACAGTGAAGGTGCAAGGTAGAAGATAAGAGATAATGGAAGGTAGGACGCTCAGGGACAGTAAAATAAAGAGGCGTGATGATGAGAGGTTGATGGGTTGTGATCAAAAAGGAGGAGACGTGTAGAAGAAAAAGGCTCTAGGCAAGAGGAAGGATTAAGCCTGAAGGGGTTTCCTGCATTTTGCTATTGAGGCCGGGTGCAGACGCCTCTCTCCGGCACGATGGGAGAGAGTTTAGGCCCGGCCTCTGCATTATTTATGAGCGCCGGCACATCTTGAGATTAAACATTTGCTGATTTGTCAAAAGCACAAACATGAGGTCCTGCCCATCTCCTTGACATATAAGTTCAGCCGACGGAAAACACTGTCGCACATTTAATTGATGAGAACAGAGGCTGGTGACCCGGACCCCCCGCCACGCTCCCCCCTCCCTCCCTCATTCCTTCTCCTGCTCTGACGGAGGACAGGGATAGAGGGAAGAGGGGAGGTGGGCGCACGTATGAGAGGGGATGCCGTTTGGCGATGGCAGGACTCAAGGTCACAGCTTCCCATTGCGAGAGGACGGCTTCCAGGAAGCTTCCCCCTACACTTATTTGTGCTCACTTGTCTTTATGTTCTCTTTCACCTTAAAGTGCCAACAGCAGACTTGGAGACAGAGATGGATAGGGAATCAGGCAGAGGGAGGGAATCTGTCACAATGGTGCCACTACGCTAACTGCTGCTGTTTGTGTGAATATTTCAGTGGGTAGTCGAGTCAAAATTACTATTTTGAAATGAGAAGAAAGGAGATACTTCACTCCACATTACATTGTTTAACTGCTATTTCTCTGGAAATAGACATACATTTCAAGAACTGTTTAATGGTTTAAGCAAATGGATGAATAGTTTATGCTTAAATATGAGGATTTTCTGCTCTATTCTGTTAGTGTAGTATTGTGAATTGAATATTTAGACTGCTGAACAAGCAAAACTGGCAATATAAAGTTTTCACCTCTGGGGAATTGCAATTTCATTTCATTTCTCAGTCAATTCATTGGAAAAATACTCTTCAGATTGAAAATAATGATCAGTTTTCGCCCTTAAGAGTAAACACCTTGGCTTAAAAAGGGGAGTCTTCAACAATTATTGTGTGCAGAGAATAAAAGTAATAATAGAACTAAATAAATAAATAAAGAAGTGATTAAACCCTTCACTTTAATTACAAACAGCCACTGTCTCTATTGCAATGGAAGCGGATCCCTCTACGGGCCCTCGATGCCTGCGACTACGAAAAGTAAAATGAATATGACATCAAACAAATCGGCATGAATCAATTTTCAGATAAATGACAAACAACTATGCTTAAGTGGCTATCCGTGTAATCGCAAAAATCTACTTAACCCTCAACCCTAATAAATATTTATTTGACATCAGGGTTCAGAACCTAGCAGCTGCTCTGCTCTCTCTCCTCTCCTCTGCCTGCCTCCTGCACTCTTCATGAAGAAGCTATTATATTAGCAGGGCGCAATTAATCCATTTGTCTCCTTGCATGACAGGCTCAAAATATTCATTAGGGCTGGACTGCGCTGACAGGCCGTGCTTATCTTTTACCAGTAGCTTTACAATGGCCTGTGTCAAACGTATGTTTGTCACGTCCCTCTTTATTGATTAGCTGCCAGATTCACTTGAAATAATTAAAAGTATATTTTACATATTTATAAACCCCACTGCCACAGCGTCTACTTAATTTTCCATTAGTAAAATGCAGTCTATTAAGTGCACCATGAGGGCCGCGGGGGAGGTAAGGGGAAATGAGTAATCACCATAATTGTAGACAGAAAGACAATAACTGCGCCATAAAAGCTGGGGTTTTATGACTCATTCTGGCAATGCTATGTCTTATCACGAGTTGTACTGGCTACGCTGCTCACAGTTAAGGGAACACCGACACAACGGCGGCTGTGCTTGCTGTCCGTGTGCCTGTGTGTGTGTGTGTGTGTGTGTGTGTGTGTGTGTGTGTGTGTGTGTGTGTGTGTGTGTGTATGTGTGTTCGTACGAGTTTGTAGTTGACATTTCCAAAACCCCAGCAGATATGGGCTGAACAAGTCCCAATAGACTGGCTGGTGGAAAATAGAGACTTGAGAGCTGCAGTACATAGCCTGCATACTTTGCTCCACTGAATGCTTTATCGATACCGAGGGCTGCAAAAATTAGTTCTGGCCGACGAAGAGAAGCAGGAATTCTGTGACCTCCGAATAGATTTTCTGCGTTTAATGTGAAAAATGAGCCATAAAGCAAACATAAAAGTAATAATTTTTCTTCAAGGTCTCACCTCCAATCTGCGCTAAGGGAGAGTGGCCAGTCCCAGGAGAGCTGACACATACACACTCCAGTGTCATCACAGTGTCACTGTACAACTTCCGAGGGTAATGTTCTGCTGTCCCCCAGACACTGGCAAAGTGGAGGCTTATGGGTTTTGTGGAACATAGAGCATGTGTGTCCAATGAGGGTTTTAATAGGAAACTAGATGATGCACTTTAGCAAGAGAGGCTCGCTCAAAAGATGTTTACAAAAGATGTTAACATGATTGTTACTGTGGTTCATCCAGGTTGTATGCGTGCATTCTGTGAAAGGAAGAGGATACCACTCCTGTGGTCCTACGGTGAAGGCTTTTTCCCCCTATACCTTTGAAATAAGATGGTTAACTGAGGCCATAGCATTGAGGTCTATCCCACTCCATGAATCAAGTAAGTAAAAAGTACATTTTATTTTTATATTACAAAACAAATCTGCCTCAAGGGGCGTTACAGTCTGTACAGCATACGACCCTCTTATTTTTAGACCCTTGAACATTTTAACAGGGGGAAAAAAGGTAGAAACCACAGGCAGAGCAGCATAGGAGGGATCCCCCTCCACATAAGTATTCTTTTAATCTTTTGTAAGTTCTCCTTGCTTTTCATTTTTTATCTGCCAATGTTGCACCTCATTTCTAATTTCAGCACCTCTGGTACTGGTGGTGCTTTGTCAACCTTTAAGTATAATTATGCTTAGATACAACGTGGGTTTTGTTTTTAATAAAAACAAAAACGATCATCATCATTATTATTATCATTATTATTATTCTGGGGATACGACTGCCACCTTTCAGAAATTGACTTGGTGAATACAGTCTTATTATTAGACAGCAAAGATGGCCAAAACTATGAATATAAGACAAGTTGTACTAAAACAGAATTACCCTTTAAAATTGCTCTCTTCAAAGTGATACAGTACTTGAACTGTGATCAGAGTTATCTCAGTGTTCAGGCTACAGACTCGTTACGGCCACCTCAGGGTTTCCGGTGGCATTTTGCCCTCTAGACAGCAGAGACAGAATGGGCTGTTTTCCAGTTTATATCTCATTGCTCAGAAATCCCTGGAGTCTCCTCATCTGTCAAACCACGAGTGATGCCACACTTCCACATAAACCTGCACATATACAAACATAACCACACAAAAACAACTCTCACACACACACACACGCAATCTTATCGGAAAGGTCAATCAGATATGCTGTCATGAAGAAATGGTGTTGCGATATATCAGTAACACATGCTATGTCAAAACAGCTTAGAGAAGGAGGCAGGGACATAAGCTCTGACTAATAGGTACATAATATCCTCATTAGTCACTAAGCACCAGCATTCATACATGGCTAAATTCTTAACATTCTCCAAATCAAGGTGTAAAACGTGAACCCTTCAGCAGACAAGAGCATAGCATGGTCTGACAGCTTCTGAATGCAAGGATCCACATATCTATTTCAAGATCAGCCCTCTATGTCCCAGCAGGGGACCCATTGATATGCAGTATCGGGGGCTAAAAGAGCATCTTCACAGAAGCCTCTCTGCACAAATCTCCGTTACTGCACAAACAGCCTGTTTGTCATCCCCGGCAAGGAAAACACCCCAGCACAAAAGTGAGCAGCATCAATAGAGATGGCTTGGTTTTTCAGCCCGGAGATACAGATGGAGAGGCCTTAGTATTTTCTACCCCTCCTGAGCCCACCGCCCACCCTGGGCCGCCATATGTGTTTGCCAAGGCCCTCTCCCAGTGCCATTGATTGAGTATTCAGAGTATTGAGCCACAGTGTCTATTATTCATCGGCTGCCTGGAAGGCCTGACTGGATACACAGACAAAACTCTCATTAAAACTTCCTCTGTCACTTCCTGTGATTTGAAAGCGGCCCGAGTGTTGGAGCCATCCGTCACGTCCTGAAGGAGCCCTTGTCTCTGGGGTGTGTTTGTGTGTGTGTTGGGGGGTATGGGTAAGGGACAGAGGGAAGGAATTAGACTGCTCAAAGATATACTAAAAGGAAACATGTTAACATAAATTTACTTAGTTATTTCACAGTAATTAAGATTTAAGTTAAGATTATTCTCCTTAATGCTCTTTCACTGCCCCCATGAGGGACCTCTGAGCAGACCTTGCAAGAAAATTGGTTTACATGGCAAAGCAGGACTAGTATCGATCCCTTACAATTACAACAGGAAGAGCAGATCTAGACCACCTGATCCTCATTTTGACTCGTATTGTGGCTACAGTGAATAATACTGACCTGCAGCATCAAAATATGGCTAGATGAGGACATTTACACTGAAACGCTGTAATAATGTTAGCAGCCGTGTGTTTACAAAACTAGATTAAGAGTCAATAGCCACACTAGCAGCTTTGCAAGGCTGCAATGGTACAGTTAAAACCAAACAGATAATGAAGTAGATAGATTAACAAATGTATTGGAACAACTGAAATTTTGACCTGGTGATGAATGAAGCAAGATGAAAAGTCAAGAGATCACCAGGTTTCCAAAGGCCATCAATGTCTGCATCAAAATGCATCAAACATTTCACACTCACATATTGTCAACCTGCCGGTGGCGCTAGAGGAAAAGTCAGGGGATCACCAAAATCAGTAGGACTCATCGTCGAGCACAAAGTTTGCCAATCCGTCTTTTATAGGTGTTGGGATATTTCATATATAACTGAAAATTCTGACTTACTAGATGAAAAGTCAGGTACCCACCAAAGTAAGAATTTCATGGCAAGCCACCCAACAGTTGTTATGATATTTCAATCTGGACCAACGTGATGGACTGCCCAACGAGCCGACATTGCCATCCCTAGATCCACAATTACAAACCACTGAACCACTTTGCTACAGTTCCCAAACCTCCATCCACCCATTAATTGATTGTCTATTTCAAGTAAACCCCAATGGCTGCATGGATCTGTTAGGATACCTGTTTAGCTCTGAAGACCGTTTCCGGGCTTCCACTTCATTATTCTAAAATCTCCCAGAATGCAGAGCGACATGCGCTCATGATTGATCTCAAAACCACTGATTTTATTTTCTTTTGAGGAAAATATTATGGATGGGTCTAAACAAGGCATAATTGGCCAAACCCACAGCAGCGCCTGACCTGCCAACAATCCAGACCCACTCCCAAGGTTGGCTGCCTCCCTGGGAAATATTGTGCATTAATTTCATTTAGTCTCCCCTCCAACATTCAATGGTAGAAGTTAATTAAATTGCTTGTCCATTGTGTTCATCCACTTACAAAGTTAATGATATTGTGCCGGGGAATTAAAGAGCGTTTTATAAAGCGCACGGGATGGGAGCTGGCAGGCACTACATTGCCCAGTTGAACCCTGTCAGTCGGCGGGCTTCTGGACCCCCTAATTAGCGGTGAAATGGATGCTTCCATCTGCCAATTTCCTGCCATGCTCATCAGTCGTGCAGTCGCTCCTCTAACCTGCCCGGCAGAGGGGTCTAAAGCAATAAAACCATCAAAGCAATGACATTCAACAAAAAAAAGAAAAGTGAATACGTGTATACATGATATGACTCAGACTTTAAAAGAGCTTCTTTATAATGCCTGGACTTTTTTTTGTTGCTCTAGACCACATCATTGGCATTCTTCAGCATAATCCAGATGGAAGAGTTTGATAACTTTGTTAAAAATGTTCTATACACACAGTAACAGCACCTCGTTTCTATTTTCAGAGAGGGAGGTTTGAATAAATGTCTTCTGATTAAGCAATGAGAAAGATGTGGTTGTGCACATTGTGACGTAACACATG
Source organism: Micropterus dolomieu (assembly GCF_021292245.1). Taxonomy (NCBI): domain Eukaryota; kingdom Metazoa; phylum Chordata; class Actinopteri; order Centrarchiformes; family Centrarchidae; genus Micropterus; species Micropterus dolomieu. Next base: position 4,576,177 of record NC_060164.1, on the reverse strand, counting down.
CAGTATACATACAGGAAAGGTACATAACTCCAATCCTTATTAAAGGATTGATTTGAATCTTAATTCAAATCAATGCATCATTTCTGCACAGTCCCCAATTTCTAGTAAGGTAGCAGTGCCCTGTTCAATGCAGAGAATGATTAATGCTCATATATATTCCACTTGTGTATTTACTAATACCATGTTGCTACTTCAGCAGCTTTTAACGAGGACATAAAAACAGAGGATCAAAGTAAATGGGATTACACCTGTGGGGCCTGTTCTGCTGCTGACCTCTTATGGAGGCTGGGCAAAATGTCCTTTGCATGGCAGAACAGTCTGTAAATTCATAGGGGATATTAATTAAATGAAGCCATGGTGAGGGCGTAGCTTGACACAGGTACAACGTACATATGAGCTGCAGGCTCAAAAGTAGAAAGCAGCTAAAGCAACAGCCAGTGGTGATGTAGGTGAGTCAGATTAGGATGGTTGTTCCTTCTGGTGTCAGGCAAAGGTCAGGTTACACCTGGGGGCCCATGCAGTCCAGCACTAATGATGTCCATTATAAATATAAGCAAAGATAACCAAATTTAATTTTGAACCAAAAAACTCATCATTACTTGTAAAAATAATAAAATTTAATGTTGCTTTAGTAAAATATAGCCTGTTTCATAATGAAAACCCCTTCTCCTGAAAATGGTATGAGTAATGTTTGTTGTACAAAACGTCAAAACATCAAAAGTGCACCGCATACGGCAGGCCATGTATGTGTTTATGTACGAGATAGACAGCACAACATGCGTTGACATGAGTAAAGCAGATCTGCAGAGGGCCCATTCACTGGACCTTTTCAGGGGCCCAGTCATTTCTGTGGGCAGGCCTAAGTGTAGCAACCAGTGTTTCTGGAGCTTGACCAATCTGTCTTCTGCTGCTTAAAATTTGGACCATTCTGTTGTTAATCCTTTGAGTCCTCCAACTTCATGGAAAAACACGAAATCACCCGGCAAATAAACCTTGCGCCAATTTTTACTCCAAAATTCTAGTGCTAACCACATTTTAAAAAAGATTAACCCTACGCCAGACACAGAATATCTACAGTATAAGCAGTTTTAACAGCATTGTTTCAATCACTGAGCAGACAGGTCTGGTGTTTCCACAGCTATTTTAAAAATATTTGTTTCCTCAATTACTCAACTAATTTTATTGGTCAAAAGAGTAATTAGTTAGCTTATGTAACCAATGATTAAAAGATGAAATCACTTAAATATTTTCACACCCATTGCTGCATTTTTTATATAAGGTTATTGTTGTTGTTTTTAAACACTGCATATTCAAAGGCCTGGACTGGTAAATGGTAATTCTAAAGTGTGCATACTACAATTTCAAAACAACTAAAACAAAGTTAACGTGGTTTTTGGTTACAGAAATATACTGCATTACACCAGTGAACTTAACTGAGGTCAGGTTAGCTTATTCTAAGCTTTTCTTGGTCAACATAAGGAGAAATTCTGCCTACATCTAATGATAATGAAAAACCAAGACAAACGCCAGCATGCTTACAACAGTTTAGAAAATCTTTAACAGTTTGTTGCGGTCACCTCATATTAACTTGGAGACACTTAACAATATATTTCCAATGACTGGAGAGGTCATCAGGACCTTTTATGCGTATTATAAATAAATGATCTTGTGTGTTAAACAGAGTTCTAATTGAATTGCTGTTGACTGGGCAGTTTAACAAGGTCACCCAACCCCATACTTTACACACAGCTATGTTAAGATTGTTCTGTACAATGAAGCTCAGGTCACTAACACTGCAGAGCACAACAAACTAGTACTAAAACAGGATGTAACATTCAGTCAATGACAAATAGTAATGCCGGACAATTATAGCTCTAAAGGGAAAATGTCTGTCCCTGCTAACAAGGTCAACTTCTCAACCCTAAGTGCATCAGACATCTGCAATTGGGAATGAAAAGACCTTTCTTCCTTCTTCACAGCAAAACAATCTTTTGAAAGGAATCTTCAAATAAACCGTTGATTTTAGAGGCCAGGACGGTAAATGGCCACTTTCTTTAAATAACTTTTCTGTCTGGGCTTGACAAAATCATCGTTTTAAAAGGGGATATGAAGATGATGAATATCTACCTTATTAGATTGTTCCCAAAGATGAAAAATCAAAGTCTGAACAATTGAGGTATCCATTAGTAATTAAAGTGACATTACCTCCTCTCTATTTTCTCAGGCCACTGCTTGGTTGCCAGAGCCATTATTCAATTGTTTCGGATGCTAGGGGATAAAATGCCTTTAATATACTTATGCTCATTAATGTAAATCATATTTGGCTATGGATGTCCAATAATCAAAAAGAATATTTCAACTTGTAATTCCCCGTCTGTAAAAGTATTCCCATTAGGGGAAGAGGCCTATGCAAATGACAGGTCTTTGAGCTCATTGATTTTTTTTTTCATCTCTGCATTTTGGAAAGGCCGCTAATGTTGTCATGGACTGTTCATCAATCTATATTATTATCTGATTTAATATTACGCCTATTCATGTGGCCTCATTTGTGAAAGAATTGATTGAATTAGGATCATACAGGCTGTAGGGAGAATGGATGCAATATCATTTTAACTGATCGCTGTGGCCAAATGAAGACTGTGAGGAAGTTTGAAAAGTTTTTTTTTTTCTTTTTATATTGGCTGAATACACAACTTGTTTACTTGCCTTTAATGAACACTTTTTTTAAACTTTAAACATGTTAGTGTATTTGAGGTGAAGCACATGTGTGCACACACAAGTCAACATCTGGGGTAAAGTGACCAGTGACATGAGCAACTTTCGATGTCAAATACTTAATATTGACCAAACTCGACTCCCCCTAAGGACACAGGGATAGCTGTCAGAGCGGTGATATCAGTAGGGAAAGTAATCAGTCAGCTTCTGTCCAGAGGCAGCTTTGATTCTGTCCCTGTCCTACGCCGGCCTTGTAATGACAAAGTGGCATCCTTGGCTGCCCATGAGATACAGCTCTATTGCAGAGCGCCACAATGAAATATATTTGTTTGCTGCATCTTAGTGGCATTTGTGAGAAAAATTTATCAGGAAGGTCCTCGTTTCTCTGTATCAAGAGCACTTGCTCCTCCCTTAGTACAAACACAACTCTTCCTAAATGAGGGCAACATCGTCTAGATCATGAGCCATCTCGTGAAACATCAATAAAATATGACAGCTTCCCCGACACGGGGACAATCGATGGTGGTCTACAATATCTCCTTGGGCCCAGAGGTTCGAGAGAGCACTCCTCTGAAGATCAAGCCGAGAAGTCACCGCATCAGAAGAGAGGGTTCAGTTTTGAGGTCAGAAAAATTATTTTTTTCCCCCCCTCAATGTATAAAAAAAATAAGCAGCTTTCTGTCTGTGTTCAGTCTGGGTATGAGCAGAGGCGTTCTCGGAGCACAACAGTGACCACAGGACCGTGAAGCTTTAGAGGACTCTGCAAAAACACACGCTGCGGCTCGTCTCAGGCTAAGACGCCCGTCCGGTGGTTCTTTGTGGCCGTCTTTGTCTTTATGTAAAAACCAATGCTTGCCAATGATGTGTTATGTAAAATTCCCAGAGGCTTGATTTAAATGGTTGGATATCCTCCATGCTAGCTTAGTTATACTCCAGTGCATCGCCCCTAAGAGCACATGGACGCTGCATGAAAAGCAAATGTAAATGCAGCCTCAGCTTCTTAGATAACAAGAAATTATGTCATGGGGTTTTTTCCTCTTATTGTATTATTATAATAATAAATAAAAAAAGAGTGAACAACGGAGGACTTTTCTTGCGCAGATGTTTCTTTTTATCCGTACAATCGCAGCATCCGGCCTTTCCAGTGGCCCCTCTTGAGACACAGCTTTAAGATGTGAGTGAGCAGAGGTCCTGTGCCAGGGGTAAGAGTGGCAGCAAACCCACGTCTGCTCTCCTGTAAATATCACACCCACAGAAATGTGGGAAGAAAAGAGGATTTGGAGGGCCCCATGCAGGTCTGCAACAACGCTCCTGGGTCGCCCCTTTGAGTGCTCGACAGATGACCAGGTGGTACGCTATTGTGTATGATTAGGTCACGTGTCAGTAGAGAAGAATACGCAATGGACAGTGCATCTGTTACATCAGAGAACTAATTTGACTCAGTACTAGACATGAAGTTGGCTTTGCAGGTGCCATCATGAAGATTTAGCAGAGTGGTGAGATTGCACAAACAAGGGCTAGAAAATTAACAACCAAGCTTTTTTCCCCCCTTTGACCTGTGAATATTGATGAGGTATAGGTGAATTACATAATGATTGTATGTCAATGCATCTACAGGAAACTGTTAAATGGGATTTAACAAAATGTCATCTGAGCTGATGTCTTTCAAAGTTTTTAAAGAGGTATTAGACACGTAGTTGACGATGCTCCTGCGCTTTTAAGTTCCAGTAAATACCTAGCTTTTATGGTATTTGTAGTTACTATGATGTCGTATTAGGTCCACTGGAGATAAAAAATAAATAAATTACAGAACCAGAGGAGGGGGGTACTGTTCTGAGAATAAACTCTGAATTTCCAAGATTAAAGTCGTAATTTTATGAGAACATACTCATTTTCTCGTACTACTCATTCTAGTTTTTCTGTCATTAATAATACAAGCCAAGAGTCAGTGCAGACATAAGAGAACAGGTGGAGCTTTCAGACAGTTAGGCAGATAAGAGTGACTGTAACAAAGCCACTTGAAAGCATGTGTCTTAGGGATTTATAAATGTTTGCAGTTCTTGCCAATTTCTTATGCTTTTGGTCTCATAATACTGGTTTGTGACAATAGCGGAGATGTGACAGATGTTGTTATTACAGAGTACAGAGCCTTTAATAACACAAGCACATCTGAAAAAAAGTATTTTCTGAGGTTTTTTGTTGCAAATCTAAGACTTAAATCTCAGAGAATATTCACATTTGTCAGTTATTTCTCTGAATACTACCCCCCTCCCCTGGCTTTTACCTACAATGAAGTGTTTTCCTGTTAAGTTGTGCTACTTGTGTGATACTACAGATAAGTTACACATTTTTAAAATCACATGCTTAATTTCTTGTTCAGACATGGCACGTGTAGTAACCCTAACATGTTCTCAATTTTGCTGACTCATCAGACTGGTTTGTATTGAACTTTTCTTTGTCATTCGCCCTTTTGGGAAAAACGTGTTGTTTTGTAATATTGCTAACCTTATTTGATAGGCTTGTTAGCATCAGCAGTTAGCGGCACTCTTTTTTGTTGTTAATTGTTCATAAATAAATCAAATCAAGCGTGGCCCCTATTTTGTAAACCCTTTGTTTAGACAGTCAACCAGCTGTTTTAACCCACTTTTGTCCCCCCTAATAAGGCCTCCAGAAAGTATGCTTTATCAGCTGAAAGCACTATTAGATCCTCTAAATCAACAATTATCAATACATTTCTATAAGCTCATTCCACTGATTTATGCTCCTAAAGTCTCAATGATACACACTCACTTAACAGAGACGATAAGGTTCAGTTCTCTGTAGCTCCAAAAATGTAATTAGGCAGTTAAAATTAAGAGCTCGAATTTAACTGAAATAGCATAAGATCCAATCTAATTAAAGGGCTCTTTAATGAGTTGGAAATTAGCTACAGCACAGTGGACACAGGGCACCATTGTGGCTTGAACTTGTGCAGGGACCCTGTTGACTGGGTCACCCTTGTGTTAGATTGGTTCCCACTTGCGATTGATTACTCACTGAAATATGGTTATGCTTTTATTCCTATATAGGACCTTAATAAGACACCGCTTGGATATGCTTCAAATGAATAGTCCTAAACTACAAGTGTTTCTCTGTCTTGTTGTCAAGACAACGAACAGAAGAACAGCCAACATAAAACAAGGGCAACAAAAACAACCAACACTGAGGTGAGTGAGTGTAGTCAATAAACAGGCCTATATATTGGCTTGGTCAATCATAAGAGATGCATTTTGGTGTGTGCATGAAACCACACAGAGACAATACATCATAAGCTATTTCACGCTCCGCCCTCAAACAAACCCACAGTAAGTTTCATCAGGCAGACTCTGGAGGTCCCGCAGCAGCATGCAGCACAGCACCGCCCCTCATCTGCTGAAGCTTGTCTACCTCTAACCTCCAGAACCTTACAAAGACTGCATTAATTTTCCTAAGAAAAATCAATCGGCTGAGGAACGGGACAAGGAGGAAGGCCCTTGTTATTACACCGAGCAGGACACACCCTCTGGCTGGGAGTGTACGGCTGTTTTATAGGTAATAGTTTAACAGGGGGTGGTGGCTAGGGGACAAAGGGACTGCTCATTTCCCCTGACCCCACAGATGAGTCATTTCAAATAAACGCACACGTGCCCCATTTAATATCATAAGTAAATGAGGCCTTAAGAAAATTTTGGTGTTATTTGATGTGAATTTGTTCTGTGCTAATCACAAGTAGGGAAGTATATGAGATTAATTTGTTTGAAAAGATGTGCATTGGAGTGTTGAGGTTTAAGAAGGAAAATAATGCATTCAGTCAAGGGCAAGACGGGGCATATGACTGCAAATTCCCAGCCATGTGGCAGTTTAATTTTTGTTTGTCTATTTATATGCTGGCTAGTCGAACAGACTCGCATTCCCCAAAATCAGATTAGGAAATTATGAGCCCTATAATTAACCGGCTGTTTCAGTTGAGAGCTTCAGCTTCCTATTTCCTAATGAAGAGCGAGTGAAAAATGATTTAATAATGCAACAAATGTGCTTTATGAGCTATTAATATGTAGTACATAACATAAACATGACAACAATATTGGCTACACATTTAAAGATCTGAATCAACTGTCCATGGTGGCCAGAGTATAGAGTTATGACAGTTAAAGAGGAAAGGCAGGCGCTGCATAGAGAGCTTGTGATGCCATTACTCTGACAGCAAGCAGGGGATCATCAGCCCAGGGAGGGAGGTGGAGTGACTGAGTGTGTGTGTTTAAAATGGCCTATGTGTTTAAAATGTGCTGCACAATACCTGCTAATTCTATTAAGTGCTTCTGTGGTGTGGCTGTGTGTGGTTATGGGTTGATGTAAATGGACGGCTGGTTGACTAAACAATGCAATAGCATTAGAATAAGGTGATTGGATGACAGAGTGGAGTAGAAGGCCCAAGTCCAGCCACCTCAGGCCTTGCCAAGTCCATTATGTGTATTGGAGACATCTTGATATGCGTCATGGGAAGTTGCCAGCCAAAAGAGAGAGGGGTTGTTGTTTTGTTTAGCCTTCATTGTGAAGATGGCTTCCACCTCGTGGCATCCAGGCATAGATAATGCAATCAAATGAGGACCTCACAAACATCCCCTTCCCAAACACCCCTGCCCGATCAATCTGCTCTGGGACCTTTGGGCCGTTTTAGGAAACACTGGTAGTCAACTGGCTCAAGGACAAGCATAGACTTGAATTCTGTTTTGACTTTGCCACTGAGCCATCACGGTCTGATTTCATGATGCGTTTCCATAAATCATTTATATAGCTCGACAGTCCAGAGTGGAAAACAACGAGAAAGATGGCGATGAAGATGAGAGGATGCCACACAGACACAGCTGCAAAAACATATTATTGCCATAATATATAGAGGCTGATAGAGTTACCACCATGATTGTTGTGGGCTGTCTAATATAAATTATCTATATACATTTATACTACAGCCACAGATAATACTAAGCTCTTACTGAGTAGCAGGAGCCCATTAATTACTAGTTACCATATAGTATATTCAGAAACCTATTAGGCAGGTGTTTGTTTGCAGTTCTGAATGAATGCACAGTATTACACTGTAAAAAAACAAAACAAAAAAACAGTTAAATAGCTTTTCAGTTAGGGGGCTATATGTAGTTTTTTATTGAAATGAATCTCTTTTTTATTGCCTGTGGGTGAAGGAGGTGTAACCTCACATAAAAACTATCCACTTGCCTGGTTTTTCTGTTACCTCTGAAGGCCAGTATGCCTAATCCTATGTGAAGGCTCGGGGTCAGATTTTCCGGAAATCTCTTGGCTGTGACGTGCATCCGCGCCTCTTGCATTGTCTACTGACTACACTTAACAGGGATGAACCTGCAACTACCAACATGGAGTTCCCTAAAACGTAGATCGTAGCGTTCAATTTAGATTTATTGTTATAATGATACTCAGGTATAGAGCTTCTCCACGCTTCTCGGTTGCTCTAACTAACGTGACCCACATAATATCCAATAATGCTACCTAACCAACGACAACAACACAGTGGTAGCTCCAGTAATGTTACTTACTGCAGCCTAACTGTTATAAAGTATGGCAACAATCTCATTTATAATATTCAGTCTAGCTCACTAACCGTTTCTTTATCATCCAATACATTTAGCTGAGCCTCTCTGGTAAAACATACACAAATAGTTATTGTAACTGTAACGTTGCAAGGGGACTTTATGTGAGTTTCCAGCATGTTGTGTGAAGCTGTGTTGGTCTCTGTGTCAGATTTTGCTCACTTGATTTCAAGCATGCACACAGGCACACACCTGGTTGCAATCTAAAGCCCGCACAGCTAGTGGCCGCTGAAAACTACATATAGCCCCTTTAAGGATAAGCATTCTAGGATTCCTCATGAATTTGAAACTTTTGCGTCCATAGTAATATAATCCAAGTTGTAATGGGTGAAGCAGTCGCCTTGGGTGGTTTCCATTATCAGGTATTATGCCTTAAATTTCTTTCTTTCTTCATTTCTTCATTTTATTATCTGCATGAAACTGGTACCTGCATTTACATAATGTACTGACTCAACATCACTAGTCCACAGCACATGCATAGGAATACTCTCCTTTCCTCTCTGCCTTGGCCTTATTCTTAACATGCCCCTCGCTCTAAGAGCCAGTCATTAAAAACACTTGTGTGGAGTGTGATTGTTTGAGTGTGTTCATTGGAGACAGGTGTCAAGAGGTTGTTTCTACCGCTATAATTACTCCACAACACAGCACTTACCACAGGAGCCACAGGCTTTCTTCAAACTGGGGAGAAAATGCTTGGATTTAATGTAACGATTTCACCCCTGATATTAACCAGCTGTACGTGACACTAGGCTTGAGCGAGGAGATCAATCCCCCGGGAAAGTGTCATCTTCTTCAGACAGGCCAGGATGAGAGGGAGAATCACGGACGGCACTTCCACCACTGGGGAGATGTTTGGATTAGAGGCTGGCAGCTTGCTGTAGGTGCCCCCAAACCTGCTCCCCCCATACCACTCCCCCCTTCTGTACATGATAACTGGTATGGGGCTAGGTGCTCCGGGTGGAGGGAGGGGATATATATATATATATACACTTAGGCTGGAGAAAGGTCAGGCGGGCTGAATGTGGCAGGCAAACATGCAGTGGGGGTCTGGGGGCCTGGGGGCCTGGGGATGAATCACAGGAGAATTGGTGCATGGCAGTGAATGAATAACCCGCCATGGCTCCCCAAACCCCATTATTTCCCTCCTTCTCCAGCGGGGCCTGAAATTCATGTCTGCGCATGCTGCCAGTTCATTAGTGGGAGGATGTCATTCCTCTTCTGGCTGCAGCAGGACAGGCCAGGCGGGCCCCAGGAGGACCCGGCCCTGTTTAATTCCACATCAACCGCTCCACTGAGGGCCTTAATCTCTGCTTGTGTGATCAATACTATATCAGTGTAAATTAAAATGACAATTTTAAAGTAATTAAACCTGTTAATGCTCGATTCAAATGTCATTATTTGCATGAGGAGAGGCAGATGGCTGTATGTATACTCTGTGTGTGCGTGTGTGTGTGTGTGCGTGAGAGAGTTTTTTTTCCCCCCTTTCTTTTGAAGAGGGGGGTGAATAACGAGCCATGTCCACAGTGACAGGTAAAACGCTGTAACTGGCACAGCCCGATGTTGCTGCCGCAGTCACCAAAAGGAGGGCTTAACAAAAGCAGATTAACTCTCCACCCATGCCAGCCCAGAGACCTCTCCAATTTCAGAGGAGGATAACCCAATTGCTGAAATCTGATTTGTACAACCAAACCCAATTATGGCCATATTAGATGAGAAGTGGCAGGGAGAGAACGCTTGCCGAGGGAGGCAGGAAAAATAGAGGGGGTGGAAGAGGTGGGAGAGGGTGCAGGGGAAAAAGAAACGTTACACAATAAAAATGCACTTAACTATAGAATGAAGCCCAGCAGTAATTGTGTGATTCGATTATTTTTGTCTCCCTCCTCACTCCGCTTTTGAAAGGCTATTTAGAGTCATTGTTGGAGTGAAATAAATGGGGCCCAATGTTAACCTTGTCCCCGTGTCCGTGTGTGTGTCCTGTCTCATGTCAAGCGAGGTGATGTGTAAGTGAAAAGGAAATGAAATGATCACATTGTTGGTTGTTATTATGACAGGCTCACAGCCGGCGACCCTGCACTCCTCTTAGACCAGATTCACCAATTACACCCAATCACACCGGTTAGGGGCCACACAGGGGCCCGACAACCGCTCTTTCTACGGCAACTGTTGCCTTGCAGAAACGGGACGTAACATCATTAAGAATCAGACCTGCAGTTTCCACTTTCTGTTTCTTCATTTCCTCAACGCTCTCTAAACATACACAGTCATTATTCCAAATGACAATGAAACACACAACCATGACCGTGTATAAACCACTGGTGACAAGCAGTTTTTTGTGAAGCCCTGAGTCAGACTGTTGAAGCAGCAAACAGCTGAAAGTTCCATATCTCACTCAATTAGCTGCTAACAAGTCGTACGGTGACAAAACACGAGCAAGTTCAGTGATTAAAAGGAGGTCATTAGCGCTGCAGTATGGATCAGTCATGGACGTGGCCATCACTGCTCATCTCATTCAGCAAAAAAGCAGACAGCCGTCACAAGTCAGAATAATTCTGTGATGCTGTTCACTGATGTTGAACCACCAGTGACAGAGGAAATCGCCTGCAGGTGTAGTTATTTGGCATCTCAAAATCAAAGGTCCCACAGTGGTGTGACTGCCTGTTCAATTGTCTGAATGACAATTATTATTAATATGCCTTATCTGTATCCTACATGATCAGCATTTAGAGTGTAGCTGCTCAATCAACAACCAGAAAGTAAATGCTGAAAATTACAAGTTCATTTTCCCTAAATTAAGTGAACGCTAAGAAATATGCTTTAGCATTTCAGCTATTAAACCTCTGCAACCTGACAGACTATCACAAAGTCTGCAACAGTACAGCACAGAGCCTGAGCACCGTCCTCAGCGGTGCAGCTCCATGAATTATTAAATACATGCCAATAGTGAACAGATAGAAAGCATCCCAGCTGGAAAACAAGGGCAACCTGTGAGTATTTAATTAGCAGGGAGGGTGCTCATATGCATGCCTGATCATGCAGGGTAAAGGACACCCAAGGGCCGGAGACAATCTTGGCATTGTATTGGGTTTGCATCCAAGCTGCCCAATCCATCATGCTGTCTGGTGGCTGGTGTTAGCAGCGCCAGTCCTTATTAATTATCAGCTCATTTGGAGGGGGTAGGGGGGTGTCAAGGGTGGAGTGTGGGCGGTAGGTGGTGGGTCCTCTTTTATCAATATAAGCAATCGCTCCCAGATAACTTTACGGAGAGTGATCAGGGACAATTTGGCCTGGCACACCGGATATGTCTTCCAGGAGAGGATGCCCCTGGAGATGTGGGAGGCGAATGTGTCAGCTGTAGGCATCTCATCGACATCGCTGGCAAGCCTTAGTCATAGCATTAGTGATTGGTTTTCAGGCTAGAGTGTTAAATACACTTACCTAAGTAAGAGAGAATTGTCTGTATTTGGTCTGTATATGATGGTATGATGCAATGAAGTATGATCATGTTGAGTTGTGCCACGGCTTTCATGTTAATAAAGGGTGCTTTTAAAACGGAGACACCAAGAGCTATTTAAAGAGTAGGTTTACATTTCTTCATGTCTATCTTAATGCAATACTCCCATGCCCATTAGTGCATTAAAATAGTTATTGTAATAATTCCTCCTCTCCATTCTGGGAGTGAAAAGAGACTATCTTAACGTAATTCCAGAGAGATGGGGCACAAAGTCCAATTCAGACTGCTGAAGCCTTTAACAAGCCTCTGCTTGACAATTCACCTATCTTGTCACCAGCACTAGTCTCAACACATCTACACAAATGTACATGCACTAAGAGGATCTGTAACTCAGTGGCCCCAAAGTTACAGATGGCTTTGTAAGAAACTGGGAGGTGGACACTATATTTCACTTCAGATTACAAGGCAACTTAACTAGCTAAATATACTTCCATGATAATAAACCGTGATGGACAGTACAGTTCAGCGGGGGGCTGGAGCCAATTCCAGCTTACATCGGGCAAAAGGCAGGGTACACCCTGGACAGGTCGCCAGTCCATCGCAGGGTGCCTATATTATATATATATATATATATATATATATATATATATATACACACACACACACACACACACACACACACTGTATATGTCCCCACAAAATAAGACATCACATAGCCATTTAATGTCTAAACCGCTGGCAACAAAAGTGAGGACACCCCTAAGTGAAACTGTCTAAATTGGGCCCAGTTAGACATTTTCCCTCCCCGGTGTCATGTGACTTGTTAGTGTTACAAGGTCTCAGGTATGAATGGGGAGCAGGTGTGTTAAATTTGGTGTTATCGCTCTCACACTCCCTCATACTGGTCACTGGAAGTTCAACATGGCAACTCTCTGAGGATCTGAAATAGAGGATCTACATAAAGATGGCCTAGGCTATAAGAAGACTGCCAAGACCCTGAAATTGAGCTGCAGCACGGTGGCCAAGACCATACAAAGGTTCTACAGGACAGGTTCCACTCAGAACAGGCCTCGCCACGGTCGACCAAAGAAGTTGAGTGCATGTGCTCAGCGTCATATCCAGAGGTTGTCTTTGGGAAATAGACGTATTAGTGCTGCCAGCATTGCTGCAGGTTGAAGGGGTGGGGGGGGTCAGCCTGTCAGTGCTCAGACCACACACCGCACACTGCATCAATTTGGTCTGCATGGCTGTCGTCCCAGAAGGAAGCCTCTTCTAAAGATGATCCACAAGAAAGCCTGCAAACAGTTTGCTGAACACAAGCAGACTAAGGACATGGATTACTGGAACCCTGTCCTGTGGTCTGATGAAACCAAAATAACCTTATTTGGTTCGAGCGTGTGTGGCGGCAGCCAGGTGAGTACAAAGACACGTGTGTCTTGCCTACAAGCATGGTGGTGGGAGTGTCCTGGTCTGGGGCTGCATGAGTGCTGCCGGCACTGGGGAGCTACAGTTCATTGAGGGAACCATGAATGTCAACATAGCAGAGCATGATCCCCTCCCTTCGGAGAATGGACCGCAGGGCAGTATTCCAACATGATAACGACCCCAAACACACCTCCAAGACAACCACTGTCTTGCTAAAGAAGCTGAGGGAGAAGGTGATGGACTGGCCAAGCATGTCTCCAGACCTAAACCCTATTGAGCATCTGTGGGGCGTCCTGAAACGGAAGGTAGAGCGAAAGGTCTCTGACATCCACCAGCTCCGTGATGTCACCATGTAGGAGTGGAAGAGGACTCCAGTGGCAACCTGTGAAGCTCTGGTGAACTCCATGTCCAAGAGGGTTAAGGAGGGTTAAGGCAGTGCTGCAAAATATTGACACTTTGGACCCAATTTGGACATTTTCACTTATGGGTGTACTCATGTTTGTTGCCAGTGGTTTAGAAATTACATGGCTGTGTGATGGGTTATTTTGGGGGACAGCAAATTTATGTTATCACAAAGCTGTAAACTACTTTACATTGTAGCAAAGTAAAGTATATACTATATATATATATATATGTTTTTTGTTTTTGGAGAGTAAAGTGACTGGGGTGGGGAGGTTTGAGGTAGTTTTTCTTCTTTTAGATGGGGACGGTGAGAGATGTGAGGGCTCTCAATAGACAGGGGATTATGGAAATCAAAGCTGAGAGATTAGCTAATGGGAATATAATGGCCACTGACTGCTTGGTTCAACTGGGCCATGCAAATGAAGCAGTTCAAGCCAGTAGGGGAGGAAAAATCAATACGTATGGACAAAGTGCTGGCTGAGATGGCCCGATATCAGTAATGCTACACAGGCATACATGTGTATGTATGCACAGGCATTCAAACACACACACACACACACACACACACACAGAGTGAGGGCCTGCAGCCAGCAGACAGGAGTGAGCTTTCAGCACGAGGACCCAGCTCAAGTGGGGAACCGGAGATATCGCCAGCTCCGGCCCCGCTCCCTCTCACTGATGTCAACAGGCAGCATGTGATTCCCCCCCGACGCCTGGCTCTCATCCCCACTGACACAGCACTGAGATCCAGATGCTGGTCCGGCCCCACTCTCCACGCTCCATCAAATATCTATTCATCCCGCCTTGGCCCCAAAACAGAACAAACGTCCTTGTGGACAATCAATAGTGCTGCTACCAGGACAGCCAAGTATTACGACAGCATTTAGATACACTAAGTAGTTTATTTTCCTACAGAGCCTGGACAATCTGACATCCGCCATTTAGAATGTGCGGATATTAACCTTCTTTGGATGTATGAGGTAAAGTGGGTGTCGTAAAATGCAATTGACTGGGACACACAACGGCTTTCATCATCAAACTAAATGGAACATCGCCTCTCTTATATATCAGAATACCAATTTTGAGGATGTCAGAAAAATTTCAATTTCAGGTGGGAGCGGAGAGACTCCTACTCCCCGTGCCTGGCCTCTCCCCTCTCATTTTCATTCCTGCCCGTTCGGCACAGCCATTCATCAGGACCCGGGCAGAGGACACCTCCCGCCTGCTCACAAATGCATGGAGCAGGCAATAAAATTAACCTTGTGGCAATTGTTTTCCCACCCGTTTGATGGCCCCGTGTCAGCTCATCTGTTACAGCGGGAAGGAATAAAAAAGTCAAGCTCGGATGTGCAAAAAATTATGACTCGGGGTGTGTGGGGGGGTGTACCTGAATGGAGCCGAGCAAATGCCAGATTATGGAGTCAAAACCCGATCAATCAGTGTTAGAGAGTCGCTGAAAAGATGGTTGCTTGTTGATTTGTGTCTGGAAACAATAAGGAGCATCAAGAGCCTGGCAACTTGTTATTATCAAGACTACTAGAGCAACAAGATGGTGTGATATTTTTTACAGTTCAGCTAGCCACCATCCCTGACCCGACCCTTTCACTGGGCGGGGAGGGACAAGACGGAGGAGGGAGGAGGGTAAGGGGGTGGGGGGATAAAAATCCTTCAGAGGGTGTTTATTTGCTCTCAACACCTCCTGAGCGATCAATATTTTTAATTTGGGTCCGAGTTATTATTTTTCACATCACTGCGCCGGGGAGCAGAGTAAAGTGGCTCATATTTTAGCACTAAAAAGATCGATATGACAGGCTCACCTTCACTCTGCCCCCTCGGTGGATGGGGGCCGCACATCATAATGGACGGCGGCGAGGTACACCGGCCCGCCTCATGCTGGAATCACATCATTATCTGTGGCTGGAGACCCCCAACCCTCCCACCACCTCAGGACAACAACACCTCCACCGCCAACACAACAGATTTACTCCCCCCAGCTAGATCCCGTCCCCACACACACACGTTAACACTTTATCAGAGTTTATGAGGAGAAGCTCAGGGTGTTTAGGTGGACGTCTCAGTGTGTGTGAGAGCGGCCCATGCCCACTGCAGTGATGATCCAGGAGGGCAAAAGGCTCAGTTCCGCCAGATTTGACTCCTTGTAATAAATGCATCAATTTCTCCACCTCTTCACACAATCTATTAATTATATCTACATTTTCAGTCAAAATATTTTCACACAGGGAATGCCCACTCTCTCTGCCTCATATCTCACGTCTGATGGCAGATTCATTGATTGTCGCTCAACCCGTGTCCTGAGTGTGTGTGTGCGTGTGGGTTCCAGCGTGCGTGCTTGTGTCAGTGTTTATTCAGCTTTGCCACTATATGTGTGTGTGTAGTATGCACTTATGTCTGCCCCGAGAGTATGAGTGATGGCCGTGGAGAGTTATGGCCTGGCGATATTACTGTGCTGACATCTACTCCATTCAAGTGGCCTCAGTCAGTGCCGTACTTCTCACCATATTGAAATAAGAGCTCTCTTAAATTTAGTTAGCAATATTTTAACCTGCTTACATGCCTGCCGCGGCCTTTTTAAACAGAGCTGAGAGGTGGAGGAGGGAGGAGGGGGCTGCTCCTGCTAGTTAACCTCCGTGTGTAAAACCAACAGACTGTACACAGAGAGCCCTCCTCTATGACCCCACAATCTCTATATGCAACTTGGTTTTGTTTCATCATAAAAAGGTGGAACAGGTTTGGTGATATACGTAGGACGTAGTAAAAAAAAAAAAAAAAAAGAAGTAGTGATAAATGCAAGTGACATGCATTTCTGGCCAATACCGTAAACACACTCGCGCTGAGGCCCTGTCAGCACAGAGGGACACTAAGTGTTCATAAATTCCTGGCCGAGCAGAGCGGTACTGATGATTGCATTACAGCACGCTGCCTGGAGGAGAATTAAGGACTCACCTACTCAGCTACTGACAAGGCTTCTCTACTGACCAGAGACCAGACGGCAGCTTGGGGAGGATAGGCGAAAATTAGGAATCTAGCTGGTGCTGTTAATCATTTTGTTGAGAGCCTTAAAATTACACTGACAGACTATAGATGGAGGTTAAGTGCCTTGCTCAGAGACTCATCAATATATGGCTGTAGTGGGGGTCAAACCAGCAACTTCTCTTTTAAGAGACAATCTACAATACTAGTCCATTGTACTGTTCTAAACTGGACTTTCTGTCTTCATGACAGACTTTTGACATGTAAATTCTTAAGATTTTGTCCTCCGGGAGAGCTTACTCTGAATCTGGTCCGATTGCATTGAGTATTTAAAAGTGAAAGTGAAAGTATGGGCCAACTGATCTGAGACTTGCATCCACATCTTAAAACATTTTCTATTCAATTGAGCATTCTCATAGAAGTAATTTCTTTGTTTCTTAATTTTGAGCAAGAACATAAATGTTATTATGTAATAAGTTGTTTTGTGTTTCTGTGTCTAACATTTGGCCCACATTGGATTACAAGACACTGTTTATCAAACATAAAAAACAAATATAACATGACCCTGTACGCAGGATAAGCGGCTGACGATGGATGGATGGATGGAGCATGCATCTTCTGGTAACACATATACTGTACGAAAAACATTAGTTCCAACATTATATGCACTTCTGTATACTTTCAAACAACATGTTTCTTGGAAACATTTTAAATAAATTCATATAATACTAAAGTAACAGAAAAACAATGCTACAAGCCTAAAGTGCAGCACTCCAGAGGACTGGCTGATTTAAATGTTTCATATATGAACTTACTTTACAATTTACATTGTGTAGTTCCCTGTGAGGATTTAGTTGAGCGTTTCTGTTGTTTTTGGTTATTTTACTCTGTTTCCCTTCTTTTATTGTTCTTGTATTTCCCCTGTAAATCACTTCAAATGTAATTGTGGATTCCATTCAAATTAGGAATTTGACCTAAGACTTATATTATTTTTAATTATCTGATAATCTCAGAGGAGCTTATTTACTGTAAACGTGCATGTTTGGTCATTTTCAAATTTCCTTCAGAAAAGACAAGGCCTGGGTGGTTTTACGATGTAAAGTGCAACTTATTTCACATTAAATCAATTATTTGAACCACTAAACGTCCTTTAAGTTGGGATTCAAGGTACTCTGTTACCTGACTTTTATTAGAAATCTACTACCATTTGCAGATCGTATACACTTACACTGACCCCTTGATGATGACATTAAAAAAGCTCCGAACTTCCAATATGAGTGTTTTAGATCCATCACACATACTGGTCAGGGCAAAGTGCTTGCATACTATTACACTGCCTCCTAGAGTGAAAGCAGTTGCAAGTACAAATACACACATGCACGCATACACACTCAACCACAGGGTAAAAGGAGACAGCGGTGTCCTGTCAAGCCCCACAGCCTGATTTATCCTCTGTCGCTGCTCTCATTCCTGTCCTGCAGACCACAGACATGAGGGATGCCTTTAATTTCCCATTAAAATGCCCCTGGAACAACTGAGGGCTGAGTAGGCAGTGTGTGCTGCTGTGTGTCACTGTCGGTGTATGTGGATAGCTTGATTACACTGTGTGACAGCGGTAGGTGTGTGTTTGTGCATGCAGGTTTGCAGGCATTTCTGTTAAGCTGTACAGACACCAGAGTACAAGTGTGTGTCAGGAAGCGGTAACATTAGCGCGCATCATTCCAGATGACATGAGCTGCAGCTCCAGGGCCAGGCCCATGATAAATATTAATGGCCAAGAACAAGTGGATTGGGAGTTGAGTTATCAGGGCGGGCCTTCCTAATTGACATTTTACCTGCTGTATACCTTAACAGGCCTGTAAAACACCAAGCCTGAGCTCAGCCGTAGGGGGGACGTGTCAGTCAAGCTATTCCCCATCACGGCTGCCTTCCTCTGGGAGGAGAGGAGGAGCTCCAGCTCCTCGCCTAGACTTCTCATTGTTCAGATTCAGCACCAAGGTGTTACATGTAGCATTTTAACAGCAAGGAATTATTACAGTTTAATTTAGAGAAATTAAGATACACTAAATAGACAAGGCCACAGCTCATTCCAGCCTCTACACTGTATTTTAGATTATGTATCTGTCAGTCAGATTTGGGGGAAATTTGTCAGATTTTACAAAAAAAATTATTATATATTTTTTTCCTATAGAATATCAAACTTTCATTAACCTTAAAGGGGTTTTGGTCTATCAATGTTTACAGTATTTGAAATAATGTCACTTAAAGACAGCGAAGTCCACTTTTTAAATAGATATTTATCATTTATTACTTATTTTATCATTTCTTCATATTTAAGCACAGTTAGGGATTCAACTGATAATTTCCATTACCTGCTCAATATTTTCTCGATTAATTGACTGGTCCATAGAGAGAAAAAAAAAAAAAAAAAGGTAAAAGGAAACAGAATTTCCCAAATGGAACCAGCAAAAATTCACACCTGAGAAGCTGGAACCTGGGGGTTTTTTTTATTTAAAAAATTACATGAGTGCTTTTTGTTTTGCATCAATCGTCTTATTGATTAATTGACACATTTTTTCAGCGCCAATCACAGTTGCAAAATAAAAGGGTCACACATTCTCACATTCATTTATCAATCACTGACACAGAAATGCAGTTCAAAGGCACTCTCCCACAGGGCAGGCATGTAAACAATCTCACTGGCCTTCATCACACCCTTGCCACATTTACTATACTCCCACTCATCCAAAACATTCACTTGTCTACTTCCAAAGAAACTACACACACATAACTGCATAATACAAAAACACAACAAAACACACACTCATAGAAAGTGGACGCTCTGGTTCCCAGAAAAGTGTTCCCACTTACATTATCTGAAAATTGACAGGCGGGGCAGACAACAAACAATTATCCCAGGAGCACGGGGGAGGGGGGGATCGAAGACTGAGAAAACAAATATGGGTGATGTCATCAAAGCTAAATGGCAAGCCCTGTGTGAGAAAGACTGGAGAGTCTATTCATATTTACTGTTGCCGGGATTTCAATATCAACATCATAGAAAGCACATCAGATGTTTCCCTTTCCACTGACTGATTCACAAAGAGAAGCGCAAACTGCCATCTCTATTTGATGAAAATGAAAATACAACAAAAAGGTTAATCTATAGACAAACACCATTAAATAAACAGCTCATAATGCCGGGATATTACGCGGCGCTTATATGAAAAGCCAGATAATTATATTTTCTAAAGGCCAATGTTTGTAATATTTTTTTGAAAAGAGCAAATGTGACTCGGTGTGTGCTGTGATTTATGAGCGTTTGTGGAGGTGCAGTGTAGCGTGGCGATAACGCCAAAAAACATGGAGGACAACCAAAACACACATAACTCAGTGATTACAGACAAACTGATACCAGTCCATTTCTGGACCAATCTCTGTATTTTCTTCTATAGTCCTTTCTTTTTTCCCCACATAATCTCCTGGGAATGCAGACATGATCATCTGACATACCAGTGGTCTGTCAATTAAGCATCGGACATAAAACCACTCTTAAAACCATGTTTCCTTGTAAATGTCAGGATGGTAATAGAGCACATGGCTCAAGTCCTCTGCCTCTGCTGTTAGGTTTAAGTATCTGGCTCCACCAAGTGGCCATATACAAAACGTGTTCGGGTGTGGAACTAATAATTGAATTAAAAAAGGGTCATTTGCCAAGATTAAAGGTTCTATCATAAGTACAATTCCATCCCAATTATATTCATAGATGCTAGTATTATTTACTGATGTGCCAGCTAAACAGGGAACTTGATATATGAAGATGGCACAGTGTAACACATCATCATCCTACTACTGGACAGGAGACCTTTACAAAAATGGACAAACTAAAATATTTGCATTGAATTTTAGTTTTATTTTTTAGGCCGTTGTGTTTTTAGCCTGTGTATGCATTGCTATATAGTTAACTGCATTAAACTTACTTTTGTTAACCAAAAGTAACTACAATGCTCGGGAACCCGTCATTTGTTAATAAATTCTGATAATCAGTAAAGAAGCAGTCCCAAGACGTTTAAAGTTTTAACCTGAGCTCTGACAACAAAATCATCCCCAAGTATCTGCTGCCATCTGCTGTTGTTATAGGTATATTAAGCTGGGACTTCAGTCTTCAGATCACTAACATTTACAAGCAATACCACTCTATGCACAAGCATCTATATGTAGTTTTTTTCTGTGTCAATCAACAGATCCTGGTCAATCAGCTAGTTTGAAGTTCCTGTGTCATCTGCAGGTCTTAGTTTATGCTGTATTCAGATTTTAATAAGCCAAATTCCCTAAAAGATGCATTCTTGAATTTAGACTCATTGAAGGCCATTCAAAGCCAAACACCACGCTCAACGTTGTCAACCGACTTTGGCTGCATTTGACAATCACACTCGGCAACATTTAACATTCATGTACATAGTGGGAGATAGTTTCAATAGTTTCTCTTCTGACTGCAGTTTCAGCCACCAAGCTAAAATTACACCACAGTGCCCTAATTTAAGAATTTAATGTTCACAGTCTGAGATGTTTCCTTGTTAGTCACATCAGAATTCAGATCAAAGGGGGCTGTCAAGTCAATTACTGGTTTTCAGTGTTTAGTGGAAAAAAAACAGTGTGTCTTATTTTTGAAAAAAAGGTCCAATACATAATTCTGCAGTCTGTGTTTCTCATGTTATTCTAAGTTTATTTTATACATGTGTTTTGCCTGATCAGTCTTGAATATTATCTTTTTTGTAAATAGATTAAATCAAGAAAGAACTGAAATTGCCAACTTGAAAATCGAATTGAATCAAGCCTGGGATTCATCCCTAATTCAATACATGTAAGCTTAAATGAAGATCACTTCAAATTCCAAGAGTTTGTGTGTACTCTCCCAAAAAATATGAATCATTAATGTATGAAACAGTGACTTACTGTGAAATGCTCCAGGGAATTGTAGTTCTCATCGAGGTAGATGCGGGCTCTGTTGTACTCCTTCATAGGATCACTAGACAACAGCTCTCTGATGGACAGAATACACACACACGAGTTAATATTTATACACTCCAAGATTTACACTATATGGTATATTTCTCTTAAAGAAAACAACATGTGCTGAAGTGCAGCTATGATGCGACCAGTGGGGGGAGTAGTCAGTTCAGTTAAAAACGGACAACTCCAGCACGTTCAACAAACTGCCAAGTGGATGTTTTCTTATCATAGAAACTGCTGAGCTATTATATTATATTAAAACTAAAAAACATAAGCACAAAACTTACTTGACAAAACTATCCACATGTGACATGGACGCCTCATAATTCTTCCCACCCACCTCTTGACAGTGCACTGCCAAGAAGTGAGGCTTATGTGTCTGTACTGTCTGTAAGAGAAGAGAGAGAAAGAAACACAGGTCAAAAAGGAGGGACAGGGAAAACCGTTCTACTGCACTTTATTTTTCAGTGCAAGTGCATCCAGTAACAGCTGTTACAACACTACAGTAAGCCTATTTGCTCCTAATAAACAAAGCTTAAGTCAAATTATTCAGTCATGCACAAAACCTATATGAGTGCAGTGCCTCATAATTCTTCCTAACGTGACTCTGGGACATGCTACTATATTTACACAAGACAAAGTGTCTTGCTAATGTAGGCAGAGGGCACTTAGTGAGCTTGTTCCACAAGCATAACGCTGGCCCCTCTTCATCTACCATTAGGATGTGCCTGCAGCACAGTGTGTATGTACAGCAGGGTGTGACAGATGCTCACACGTCACCACTTGTGCTGACACATCACTCGCAATACCAACAACAAAAAGCTGCAGGAATATGTCAGGAATCTTTATCAGAATGTGGGCATGGCTCCAGCAAATACAGGCTGTGACAGAAAAAAAAAAGAAGTTGAAATGAATATAGACTTGCATGAAAGTTCTTTAATTACAGTAAAAATATGTATATACTTTAAAAGTAGAAAGACTCACTTCCTGCATGCTATCCCATCTAGAGTCACATGACCTCATGTTGCGTTCCTTTAACAGTCCCTCTTACACACAGTGAGGTGTTTGTGAGCACCCTGTCAGAGGTGCTCAGAGTGGTTGACCTCTAATGGAAAATCAATACCACATAGTGATTTAGAGCACTCACAAGCACTCACAGGGTTGGGCCTATGGATGGTAGGAAAAGTCCATACATCACTGTCACTGGATATTGGGGGGTGGAGAAGCGAAAAAATGGACCCTGGACCCGAACGGAGCCCTGCTTCTTCACCAGCACCCCACTGCATAGCATTATGCTCACTACAGGCCCAATCAAATAAAAGTAATGTATGGCAATAACACTATGGATTTTCCATCAACCTATGGCTTGTCACTTAGCCCGATGACCCAAGAGCGGGGGACCTACAGCAGCTCAAACTTGGAAAGATTAGTGGACCTATCAACTCACGACGGAAAAGGTCACACTCTCAAGGAGCTTGCAACTAATGTCAGGTTCGAATGTGACGCCTGGGACGTGTGTGCGTGCACACACACTAACATACACGTGCTTGTGTTAACTGACAGCATTCTATTTATCTTTCCAGGCTGTAAATTCAGGTCTATGTTGGCAAACAGACAGTATCCAGGTAATTTTATTAACAGAATCACAATCACGCTATCAGCCCTAACCCAAACAGCATAAACCAGTGACCTTAATTTACTTTGGCAAAGAGCAATCCTGTAACCAATATCCAATTAAATCCACCACTATTAACAGGAAATTCTGTTGACATTCGAGTTGAGTAGTGACCGAAATATTGACATGCCAAATATTGTATCTATAAAACATGATTTTATGATGGCCAACAACAGTCGTCACCTCTCTAAACAACCCTCAGACAGTGACAGCTGCTATGGCAGTGGTGAGAAAATCCTATCTGGCCGTGCTGAACAGAGCACTGCCATATGGGACCATTTCTCAACCTCACAAGGATGTCAGATGCTGATGTGTTTGATATGGAGGTGTATGTGTGTCATCCTCTCCCTGATCTCCATCCTACCATGACCTGATTCTTGACATGTGAATGCCAAGGAGGTTTCCATTTGTCTACATTAAATATTTGTCAAGCCGCGGCCCACTGGAATATGCACTGCCCTACTAAAGTCTAATCCAATTCGGAATCTTCCAAATTCATATTTCTTTACATGGGTGCTCACAGCAAACATCCAGAATGCTCCTGGTTGTGTATGATCATGTTGTGTTGTTCATTTTTGTAAGAGAGAAGACCATGTGACGCACCTTGTGACAAAGAAGTTGTGACATAACAAACCTCAATCACAACTTTCCTCAAACTAGAATAGGCTAAATATCTTCAGAAAATGTAGCCTAGCTGCTGAAAATGTGCAGTTGAAACATTTGAAATAGGTGAACCAGTTGAATTTGTAGTTGAAGTGACAGCCGAATTCCATGTTGAATTAGCGATTAAAAATAGAGCCTAAGTATAATAGTGAATGAAATTGAAATGTCAGTAGAAGCAGGTGACAAATTAAGGTGGTGTCAGTTGAACTGAAGTCCTGAGAGAAGTCAGTGCCACATTAAGTGCTAACTGAAACAGTCCCAGCTGAATTGTAAGCACTGTAAGCAGCTGTAAAGTACTAAGTTGTGTATAAACAATAAAAGTAGTAAAATGAAAGGGTTTTTATGTTCAAAGGTGAAGATCAGATAACTGAAACAGTTTCAAGTGTCAGTCACAATGTTAACCATTAAATTGAAATAGTCGTTGAAGAGAAAGTGACAAATGCAGTTGAAATGTTAGCTGATGCTTAAGTGGTGAAAGCAACGGAAATGTCATTTGAAGAGTAAAAGACGAACGCAGTTGAACAGTGAAGAATAGAAACAGTGTGTTTCATCTTCATAAACTAGCATAGATGTCAAAAGCTGCACTGTGCACCAGATATCATCTACTAGACAGAGAGGGCCTTTGATGAGGACTAATCAGGAGAGCCTGAGTCGTATTTCATGAGTCTATTTCGAGGTGAAAAATAATCACAGGAATCTGAGGAGTTTGTGAGCTGATGTACGACGAGGCTTCTTTGCTTCATTGTCCAAACTGTGGTTCATTCACTCACTCAAAAGCTTCTGTGAACATAATATGGGAAATATAGGGATTCGGGAGACAATCTGGAGTTCATCATGTTACTTTTTTATTAAATTAAAACCCTTTAATTCCAATACATCTCTTTGACAGGCAGGCCTGGGGTTAAAGTCTTCACAAGCAATAATATAATTACAGATTGAGTCTTTAAAGCTTGAGTGCAGGACTTATACATATAAACGCACATCTGTTAAATTCAAGCCCTTTCCAGAAAGATTCACAGGTAAATCCCTCTGTTCGCAGAGTATTTCTGATGCTCAAAACGCGGCATTCAGGGGAAGAATTACAGTCAAAAAAAAAGAAAGCGATCGACGGCAAGAACAAATACGGACAACCACTGGTGTAGCTTTTCCTCCTTGGATAGCACTGAGCGGAGAAACTCGACTGAGGGCAGACATGAATGTCATGTTACTGCTCTTGGACAGGTAAGTATTTGTAAAACATGTAACCTTTTGATTTCCTCAATCCAAATAATGGGAATTGTGGACATTTCTCAGTTACCATTATGAACACAAGCCTGGGGCAAGCTCACCTGTGGGCATCCGTCATTAACATGTGTGGACGGTGTTTGTGTAGTCACTCTCACTGCCAGAAGGGGAGACAAAAGTTCTGCACTTCAGGTTTTAACAAAACATCAAATCAATAAACTATCTGATGACTTTTAGTACTGTGCATCTACAATTTTACAAATCACCAGACTGGATGTAGGGACACGATCACTGGCCTCTGACAGTGGTTTCCAATGCAAATTGGCTGTGGGATTATTCAATTTAGTGTGGTGCAATGCAAAGCACTGTTCGTACTCCCGCAGCAGCAATACCCGATTCCCATTTAACTCCGTCTATTGCACACATGTGGAGCAGGCAAATGACTCTGCTTTGCTTACATGTAAATTACTGGGATATCCTTAGACTGAGTGAGAGTCCTGATACAGGATTAGATTGGATTTACTAGCATGAGAAGGAAGGGAATGAAAAGCAAAAACTTTGAAAAAGCCTTAGTCATTGCATGTATCATGGGCCTCCCAAATAATAGTAGTTAATAATTTTGCCTTTTCACTTAACATTACTTTCATATTGTCCAATAAAATTCAAGCTAAACCCAAGTCCCAATAATTCACCCATAGCTGCAATATTGAACAGAGTTCTGGTAACTTATGATCGCAACACTTCTTTTGTGGAGGGAAAAGTAAAAAAACAACAACATCCTTTTAACTGTAACTGAGCCTGAGGGATGTTTCTGTGCTCTTTCGTGTAATTTGCTGTTTCTGATAATCATACAAGTTAAGACCACATGAAAGAAAAGCTGAATGAGTAATAGCACATACATTGATTCATGAGTAAGTGCTGGCTGCCAGATGTTAATATATTTTTAAACCTTACACTCAGAGGTAGGTTCCTGTAAATGGTTAAAATCACATTTTTATTTGTAAAAAATGCACTGCAGTTCTTAGAAAAGAGACATACACGTGCAGACATCTTGTTGCAGTTCCGTTTGTTCTCCCGGATAAAACTGAACAAAACAAGTTAACACAGCAGAGTTTTTAACTTTAAACTGCTCCAAACATGCATGGTATGAACACAGCGTGTCAGAAATCACAGCCACTGAAAAGAAACCTACATAGAGTCGTATCAAGAGGAGAGTGAGCACTGAAGCAGGTTTTATGGTAACTAGTGCAAACATGTCCATGAACTATGACCGAGTTGTGACATAAAATTAAAAAATATTGTATTTCCTCAAGGAATTCCCTTAAGCTGCAGACCCGCTGTGCCGTTCACTGTACTGAACAGCTGAAAGAAACAAGGCACAACTGCTAGAATACACACAAACATAAATATATGTAGGAACTCCGCAGGTACCAACAGGCAACCTTGTCCAATGTCCTTTCTTGTAGTCGCACATCCACAGAAGCCAGTTTAACAGCTTGTCTTGTTTATTTTCCAGGATGTGGCAGAGGAACTATGGTGCGATTTGTTTTGGCGCATACAAAATAAGACATCACTTTACTTACAAGCAAGTGACAGTTGACTGGGTGTGAAATGCATTCAGCTGCCTTGGTGTAGCGATGCACCTGGTATTTTGGGGACGTATTACAGTGTGAAGTGGCCACACCAGCTTCTTAAATGTTTCCTGATGATAAGATGTTCCTGTATGACTAAAGCGACAGTGCTGATTCAGTTTGTTGGGTGTTACACCAAAGTTTTCCTGTGTGAAACAGCCTCTGGATTCTTGCCAAGTCACCTCAAAGCAGAAGCCGTGACACTATGCTGTATTAAACATATAATGTGCTTTTCATATCCACTGAGGTTTTTGTAGTGAAGAACACATCATAGTTTGAATAGTTTGTGACCAAATAGCAGGCGATGGACCAGAAGACACAGTGAGTGTATTGTGTGTGTAGAGGAGTCACGATGAACTAGCGCAGCATGGCTGACTGTAGTTAACTCTAGCCGTCACTGCTGGTTGTTCCCAGCCGTGCCCAGTTCAGAGTCTGATGCTTCTTTCCATGACGTCAGCCAGCAGCGACACAGAGCTGGCATGACGCTACAGGCCTGCCTGGTTCACACAGGGGCACACCTTTCTCCCCCTCTCTCTCTCTGCATGCTTTCCTCTCCCTCTTTCTCAATGCATACACATATTAGCAGACACGACACCCTCCTCTAAAGTGCGCAAGCCTGCTGCACAATGCAAACTGAATTCCTCAATAGCCATAACCACAGTATGCCCCCCCCCTCACACACACACACAGTGCTTCTGATATCCAATAACCCTGAGTGCGTATCAAAACATACAGGCTGGAATCACCTGGCAATCGACATGTTTTGGCATGCCAGTGACAGTAATAATTACAGGAAAGAGTAAAGCAAAGTTGACAAAGACTCAGACATGCAGAGGCCATGCAGCTGAGTCTGTTCTTCCCTATTTTCTGACTTCCGTAACCGGCTGTACAGTCTCAGAAGAGGTGAAATTCTCTTGGCATAATGAGCCTTTGAGAGATTTAGATTAGTTGGCGTGAGAGACACAATAAACACTACTAAAAATGAAATTTTTGTGATGTCCCAAACCAGTTTCAAAGATCAGTATCAGAACCTACTGATGCCTATCTAAATTGGTTAGTATTGACACAGAAGTAAAAGTAAATGTATCAAAGCTGAAAGCCAAGAGGACGGAATGGCCAAAATAACGTTAGAAGATAAATAAGTAAATAAATGCTTACACAGTCCACATAAAGATCTCATTTGTTTTGTTCTTTTCATTTAGACATGGCATATTTTTTATCCAAAAAGTCTGTAATATATTATTTAGTTGTGTAGCGTGAATTATAGCTAACACTTACTATCTTTCACCTTCTGACGGAGGTTACTTAGCCTAACTTGCTCGCTTTCTTTTTCCAAGTGGAATACAAACATAACAGCTCACTGGAATCTCCCAAATGTTGAAAGTTGTAAAGGGACAGACGTCGACACCCAACACTAAGTGGGATTGTTGATAAGGGGAAAAATATCTTCTATCAATATTTGTCTACTACACGTGGCTATTAACGGAAATTGACAGCGTGTCTCTAAAGCTGATGATACACAGAGCAACTTTTAGAGCAATCGTGCAGGGCAACGTTGCTGTCAATGGTAATGAGTAAAGATTACTACCAAAATCCCCTTCCCCCACCACCCGTCCCGCACCGCCGCTATCCGTTCAAAACATAGTCAGACTTGCCACTAGCAAGATTGCCCAGCAACATTGCTCAAAAAGTTGCCCCGTATATCATCAGCTTTAGCCACGCCAGCCCTCGGATGTCAGTCACCCACTGCCATGGAATTCAATTCCTTTCAAAGAACTTTATCTGTTAGGAACTTCATTTGTGCTGAGCATGAGTGCGTGTACTGTTTACATTAACAAAAACCCAGCACAATACACCACACAAAAGTCACATACCAGCAATCAACGGTTGTAAGTAAGTAAAATTTGCAATGCACAATAATACATGATACAGAGGCGATAAAGATGCTTGAAGCTTAGACACTGTTTCCTTAAATATGTCCAAAAAGGATTTTATTCTCTTTTGAAAGTTATGCACAATGGCTTATTTGGTTGCTTTTATATCCTACAGTATACAAACAATAAGCTAAACGTACTTTCTGTTGAGTGAAAGGAAGTAGAAGTCATGAGGCCAGCCGCAATATATTCCAGCTCTTATAAATGCTGTTGATGTGAAGTGGCATAAGAAGACTTAATGGAACTTATTGGTCTGGCACTTACCAGGAAACCTAATCAGCATTCACTTCTTGGTTATTAGTCCTGTATCAAATTTATCTGTATGCGTGTTCAGTTTATATGAGGAAATTCATGACTCCCACTTGAGGCAATCCATTACAGATAGAGCACTTGACTGCAGAAGCGCTGTAGTAAAATACAGACCTCAAATGCCTTGTGTACACAGAGTTGTTCTGAGGTCTTTGACGTGTACCGTATTAACAAGTATTATTTCAAATTTCAAACATCCTTATTAGATGGATCACAACTCAACTATTAATCTCAATCTTTTGGATTAAAATATACAATTTCATGTCCTTGCAACAATATTTGAATATGTGAAAGACAGTATTCATGTAAACACTTGGGGTTAAATAGAATGACAACAGGCAGTGTGTGTGTTCAGGGTGAGTCTGGAATATTCACAACCAATGGACCAATGCTTCACGGGAATAGTAAATAAGATTGTGTGTTCATTCTATCCATCTATCGTGTAATATCAGCACTAATAAGAGCCAACAAGAACACAAAAAACTTGGCCAAGCATATACTCTTTATAGCATGTAGCATTGGATGCAGCCTGAGGAAGAGTACCAAGTTTGCATGCATTTGTATATATATTATGCATATAAAAACAACTCTGATTCTCTGCATTGATGCTCTCTTACATTCAAGAAACTCTTAAAACAAAAAGCATGTTTAACTTCTGCCCACAGAAACACATTTCATAAAATCTACTACATTATGAATGAAGTGTAGAGAAGATAATGTAACATTGTCCGATGGCCTGGCGGTGGCTTTACGTTTTTCAGAGAGAGACATGAGACAGAGGTAAAATGCAAGCACAAACGTGGCATTTATTGTCTTCCATAC